>NC_051176.1:270497244-270577244 GCF_013339695.2 Rhipicephalus sanguineus | reverse complement strand
CCACAAAGCAACACGACGTAGCGTCGTGTTCAGGAATACAATTACACTTTCGCCCAACACGTGCGCACTTTGTATACAATTACCCGGCCACTACCTAGCACTCAACTCCTGATGAAATTGTTCGGCGGGTAATTTTTCGTGTTTTTTTTTCTTTGCAGACACTGTCTTGAATTACCCTTTTACAGGCGCAATTCAGAACAAGGTAGAAATTCAGGGGTAATGGATGCTTGAAGATATGAGAAGTCGTCGAACAAGGAGCTGGGGCCAGCGTTTTGACAGGGCGACTTGACGAAACCCTGGAATATACTGTATTGCACATCACAGGGAACACCCACAGACGTAGGCAGCGTTGTCGACTTCTTTCAGATATGTATATAGCGCCACTCGTCGTGCCAGTCTAGGCCGCTGAGACCCATCGACGGTGGAATAGACGGTCACGACCATCGAAGAAACAGTTGGTTTCACTTACTCGAAGCATCCGGGATCGGCACACCTATGACCGAGTGATGATTTTGTGTGATTACGTCATCAAGTACATCAGATTATGCGATGTAATAATGACGTCACAAATTTTGGCGACATGACGTCATGATGACGGTGCATGAATTCATCGAGGCGTAATCTCTGACCACGTGACTTTTTGCATCGTTCGTGTTGACGCCGCCGCCGCCGGTCAATTTTCTCGTTTGATCAGGCATCTAAGGATTTCACCTTAAAATATAACTCTTCACTTGGACCACAACCATGTCAATAGGTGCTTGTGCAGGTTCATAACGCATCATTCGCTAATACGAACTAACCTGAAAAAGCGATGATGTTCCTGAGCCGTCTTCGGGTCTGAGGAAAACATAAGTTGCTCGTGTATTAGTGGCCCCACAAACGAGTCTCTTTTAAGTGCATCGTTGAACAATGATACGCATATCTTAAGAACGAAACACCAATTGAACTGCCGGGTTTTACGACACCACGAGCAAGCGGCTTTGTGGATTCGGCTCGGTCACCGTCGCACCTACCTTTATGCAGTCGGCCCAGGCTCGCGATTTAGGTTTCCGCCGATTGTGGGAGAAGCCAGGCAAGAATGCTGCGCATACTCGGGCTTCGAGTGGGTTCTTTCATCCAGCGCTGTACGTATGCCTTATTGGTCTTGCGGGCGATACGGACTGCGACGTACGCACGCGCTACGGGAAACAATGCACTCGTTTCTGCCTTACGCCCACGGCGCTCTACGACCGGCGGCAAATGAACGAATCCGTCGGTCGGTGGCCATGGGATCCGTGAACGCCAGAAAAAGGTGTCTTCGCCAGAAAATAGGTGGCCGCTACGAGTTGCTTATACTATACAGCATCAGTCCATGTTTGGAGAGCATTCGTTTTCCGGGCACTTAACAAATGTCATTGTGGACGCCGCCATCGCCTTTGTCTTTATTTCCTTCCGTCGTCAGTTCACCGAATAATTATCAGACGGCCTCGGCGTGGACCATGCAGCGTATGTCAAAGTTTCAGGACACCTTGGGTACAAAAAGGTTTGATGATGATGATAATGATGTCCTCTTCCTGGTGGCACTCGCCCACAAAGGGGCCAAGAACAGGGCGGCAGGAGTCTTAAGTTAAAGTCCTACGAATCTAAAAAAAAAAAAAACTGGAAATTTGGAAGGTTTTGTCGCCACGAATCTCCCCGCATCATCATCATCTTCTTCTTTTTAGATTACGAGGTTTTCCACGTCACCATACCTGGCATGCCGGATTTATTCATTGATCGATTGAAATAACTTAATGAGGTCCTGCGGCATAGCGCGATGGCATGCCGGAGGATGGCTCTTTTTAAAGTCGACAACAGTAATACCGCACTAACGGGAAAAGAAAGACGAGAAAGCGGCATTGCTGAAAACGCTTTATTTGTAAGAAAAAAAAAATGCAAACATGCAGTTTGCTTACCAGCCGAAAGGTATGAGCGTTGATAAGTCTCGAGAAAAGAAAAAAAGGAGGGCGTAAACAAACTATATTAGGAGAAAGTAGAAGAAAAGCAGAATAGGCAACTCAAAATGTCTTTGGCACTTTTCGTTTCCCGTATTTCGCCCATATTGGCGGCCAACGCAACGTAAAGAGATATAGAAATGTGTATCTGGACCTAAGTGAATAAAAAGCAATTGTACTGTGCACTTATTGCATTTCTGCCGCGGTGTGGCAGACCATGTGAATCAAGAAAGAAGAAGACCGTACGAGCGCTTGTAGCATACAATTTGTATGCGCACTTTAGTATAAGTTCTGTTTCTCATCATTAATGAGCTACAATATTATTGGCACAATCTTATTTATCGTACTATTTAACATTCACCATAACGTTGTTGCGAGAATCAACCTCCTTCATTATAATTTTATGGTAACGTATAACTCTTGTTTCCTATACACCTTCGTCTTATTTTACAAATTCATTTTCTTTCCTCTTTTTGTTTCTGCGAACACCGATTCGCGCCTCGTACTGAGTGGGTCGCGCCGACTTCTCTTAGAGAAGAACCAATCAACTCAGCGAACCGTACTTCGTCTTTCTTCTCACTGAACGTGGCACGAGTTGGCAACTGTGGTAACTTAGTCAGTTCCATCCAGAGAAGCTATAGAACACGTCTTCCTCTCGGTCACCATCGGCCTCCAATGTGACCCGATCCGTCGGAATCACCCCTGAGATAAACTCGCGCAGTTGGGAGAGTCGAGCAAGACGCGGCATCGAGCGCCTCATCAACTCATACGTCCAGTGGAGCCCGTTTTGCGACGAGAAGAAGAATGCCGCGAAGAAGTGTCGCGAGCAGTGCATCTGCGAGCAAACGCCAAGTGTCGGCTGTTCGTGCGAGATCCTCGAGCCGAGCGACCAGCAAAGACGACGAGCAGTCGCGAGGAAGCCTTCGAGCCATGTCTGGTGCCGGTCACTACGCTGCTCGCCGTCGTCGCGGTGCAACAGCTCGTCAAGCTCACGGACCCAGCCGGAACACTTGGCGATCTCGCCAGAGTCGCCAAGCAGACATGGAAAATGCCTTGAAGCGAGGCCTGGACGAGGATCCTCTTTCGGAAAACGCCCCTGGACCCAAGGTAACGGTGTTCCTTGATGTCGCGGCCCTTCTGCGGGTTTCAGCAGGGATACTGAGGGCCGAAAAGAAAAATACGCACAATTTTTTTTATGTCTTCGGTATGTGCCTGAATGTGCACTTCATTTTCAGCGCAAGACCTCGTCTGACCCGGGACCCTCTTTCGAGAGCGACGCCGGCAACAAATGCAGATGCACTGGTGAGGCGACACGCGCGTTCGCAAGGCGCCCAACCATTGCGACTTTGTGGCAGGGCCGCATAACGCTACTGGAACCGTCATATATAGGCACCCTGCGTGCGTAAACTATTTTGTGAAAATTAAAAACGGCTTCATTTTGTCGCGTGTGTACGAGGCAACTAGGCGCGATGATGTCGTTATTTATTCTTGCAGGCGAGTGCCGCTGTTTACCTCAAGCCGTTCGATTCTCGGAAGAACCAGCATTTGAAGTTGAGGTTGAGACGGAAGCGCAGGACGAAAATGATTCACAGTGTAGCCTATATTCGTACAACATTTGTGGCGACTGTCGTGCCCGCCTCGGGAAGAAGTTAGACGTCAGAGCGGAAAGTTGTGCCATGGCTTTGCTGGAGCTTCGCTACGGCGCGGCGGCTCGCGAGGGGGGCCTGGCCAGAGGAGACTGCGTACAGCACGGCGGTCCTCCGACCGAGCAACGTTCAGGTCCCCGCGCTAACGGGGGCCTCGCGGATCGCACACCGCCGGAGCCGACTCAGCGTAGCCTGGTCTCATCGGGTGCCAGCGACGCGGACGAGACCATGGGTACTCTGCTAAAGCTCAAACGCTGCCCGGGGTGCTCCTGCAGCGTCGCAGGTGCAGGGACCGGCTGTCACGAGTGCTGCGCCCCGAATGCAGCCACGTCCGGATTGGGCGACGGTCCCAGTGGCCGCTCGGCCGCCGTTCTCAAACCTCGCGCGTCTGCCGCGGCTGGCGCCCCCGATGGACCACGCAGCAGCAGCGGTTTTTCGACCTCAGCTGTAGTGATTCACCTGACTGCCGGAGATAAAACGGGTGATGGGACCAACAGCGAAGCTTCAGCTGCCGCCTCTCCGGAAGACGCGCTGCCTGTCATGGCCAACGAGTACGCCGAAAAGAATGCTGGCCCGAGTCACGAATGAAAGGTTGAGAAGATGTGGAGGAAAAAAAAAAAAGCTTCAGGGAAGGCGCAAGTGGTGGAGTTTTGCTCATGTTCTGACGTCATGTAGGGAGTGCTTCAGTGTCTTTTTTTTTCATTTTGGTCTCCTTTTAATAAATCCCCACTGGCCCTGTAAATAACCCTAAAACTATGGAGTCCGAGTGGTCTTGCCTAGCAGCTTAATGATCTGGTGAGGTATCTTGGCGAATATGCACGTTCCCTTAAACCGGTTTTCTTGAGCGAGCCTTGAAAGGCAATTTAGTAGACACTTGAGTAGACGCAGTTTGACTTGTGGTGCAAGGCTGGAGCAAACGATGGAGATGGGCGGCCTTCCGTATTTCTCTCCATTTTAAATGCGAAGCATTTCTTAGCGAACCCAAGGCGCCCTTGAGCGTTTTTATCTACGTATCTAGCCGCCTACGTTTGGGTGCTCTCGTGATCGCCTCTTTAACTTGGTGTAGACCAAAAGTGGTCTGCGAGGGTAAGAGGGTTTGACGAAAAAAAAAAAAAAAAACGCCAGGCCTGCGCTGAAACCGCAGCACAGTCACAGCGAAAGCTGGAAGAGCGGCGTTTCTAGAGCCCGTTAAGCTCTCTTGGGGCTACAATACAAGTACACTAGAAAGGTACCCACTACGTCATAAATCACAATTTTTGTGAAGTTGGGAAGCACCTACTAAGCCATTATTCGTCATTCTGCGGAGAAGCGAGGCACCAGCTACACGTCTGTAAGGCATTATGTGCACTTTGTTGACGCGACGACTGATGACGATGAAGAATTATGGCTCAGCCCTTTGTAATGGGTTGGAATCTTTAAACGGCCCACCAATTGTTTTTTGCATTGGGTGACGCCCGGTCGCTATTTCCCTCTCCCGTCATGCTGTATAACATACGTTGACGTGGGAAAGAGACGGGGGGGGGGGGGAGCGAAGAACTTTACTGAGACCCCGAGGAAATGGATCATGCGCTTATGGGCTTCCTTGACAACCAATACAAGTGCACTTGCGAGGAACCCACTACGCTATAAATCATTGTAATTTTTTAGTAGTAGGGCAGCAGGCACTGTGCCATTTTTCGTCATTCTACGGAGAGCGTTGGTACCGGCTAAACCCATGTAAGGCATTATGCGCACTTTGTTGATGCTGTGCCTGATGACGATGAAGAATTATGGCAGAGTCCTTTGTAACAACGTTTTGTAATGGGTTGGAAGCATTCAACAACCTACTCGTTGCGCAATTCGCATTGTGTGACGCCTGCTTACAGAATTCGCATTGTGCGACACTTGGTGCTTATTTTACTCTTCTACCACGCTATATTGCATATGCTAATGTGGTTCCTTCCCGACATGAAGCCTGTATAGGACCTTTCTGCAAAGCAGTTTCAAGCACCGACATGGCTCAGAGGTTGAATGCTGGGCTCCCACGCAGAGGGCCCAGGTTCGAACCTCGTTCCATCTTGGAATTTTTTTCTTATTTAGTTTTTTTTTTCTTATTTCGAGCGATACTTGTTACGGACACCGGCGGCGGCAGCGGCGGCGGACAACTACGGCGCCAAAAACGGCCGGTGAAATGATCTCATAACAGCTTTCGCTGTAAAATTGGGGGACGCTTAAGCTTCGCCTTTAAGAGTTGAACGCGATAGCGATATCCTGCCCCTAGTGCGCACTTCGAACGCTACGAGTGTTTAACAGAATGCGCGCACTAAGGTGTGTGCTTTGTGTAATGGGTAGCATGCTTTAAACCAGGAGCGATTATGCGCGAGAAACTTTTTCGAAGTTGCGATGCACCCACTACGTGGTCCTAAGGGAATACGCGCAGTAATGTGTGTGCCTTTTTTAATGGGTGGCTGTTTTTAAACTACCACGTCGTTATGATATTGACATGGTGTGACGCCCGATGGCAATGTACGCTTGTACCACGCAATATTACTGCGATATTACATGTCGTACTGTGGCACCAGTATACAGGACGCGTATTTTTGGGAAGCATGAAAGTTACTTTCAGTGCAGCTCCAAGCAGAGGCGTGGCTCTGTGGTAGAGCACCTGCTTGCCACGCGGACGGCCTAGGTTCGATTCTCACTCGAACCCAACATTTTTATTATTTATTTTATTTGCAGCTTTTTCGATTTTTCGGTCACGGACAAGATGATTTTTCGCTCACAACCAACGGCGCCGACGCCGACGGCGGAATTTCTGCGATACGAGCTCTTTAACGCTATCGCGTTAATATGACTGGTCATCACATGAATAACGTGAAAATCCTGTCGCGTACATCGTCAAACCCTTTACTCCAGACACGTGAGGCACATACCCGTTTACCAAGGGCCGCGGTGTATGGGTATGCGCCACAGGTTATTGACAGTTTACATCTACCCAGGAACGGCGAGGACTGAAATTGGTAACTTAAATGCGAGAGCGTTAAGAAAAATCCACATCGGCAGCGTTGACCCGACGAATGCAAAGAATAAAAATTAGGATTCCAGCAGGAATCGAGCCCAAGCATTCTGCGTGGCAGTCAGGTATTCTACCACAGAGTCACGCCAAGTCTAGGAACTGCTTTGGAAAAACACCCTATGCAGGCGTAATGACGGTGTAACGTCAATTGTGGTTGTGGTGCTGGCTATCTAATTTTATAACAAAGCAATTAACACTACGTATGTACTCCTATGATACAGGCGTCATGTCGGGTTAATATCCTTGGTTCCAGCGGAGGCTCCGCTTTTACAGCAGTCTAATAAACATTACATTTGTATTCCTATGATTCAGCAAGCTATTATCAAGCGTTGCTCGATCCCGGAGGAGCACGCTAGCGAAAGTTACGTATGATATTCACATCATCGCACCGTAAAGTGCACTTCGTTTCGATAATACTGACGTGTGTGCTCTAACGTGAGTGCTGATGTTACGTCAGACCATAAGTTACCCTTTAAGCGCCAGTGTTGCCGACGTGCCTAGGCGGTAAGCCCACGATGTGCACACAATTACTACACTTACAAAATCACGTCGATCCGCCTCGTAACGCTTGGCTCAAAGCCATAAAATGCAGCATGGAACTACTCCCCAAGTGCTTGGCATGAAACCGATTCTCACAAGGCGTGGGATCCGCCGAATTTGTTCTCTTTCTTCCTCTCTTTCTGTCTGTTTTTTTTCTATCTCTTTCCATCTTTTTTTTTATTTTTCTTCCCTCTCTCTCTAGCTTCTTTCTTTCCATCTCTCTCTCTCTCTCTCTCTCTCTCTCTATCTCTCTCTCTCTCTCTCTTTCTATATCTTTCTTCTTTCTTCCCTTTCTTTCTCTCTATGTCGCTCGTTTTCTTTATCCATGTCTTTCTCTCCTTCTTTGTCTCTCTTTTCTCTCGCCCATCTCTCGCCCATCTGAGTTATTGCATCCCATGCCGGACAGGTCGGCGCAGCGGGAGAGCGCGCGTCGGGCGCACGTGTTCGGGGTTCTCGGAAGAAGCTGAAGAAGAGGACAAAGTTAGCCCGCGCCGGCATGATGATGATAGTTTTTGCGAAGATACGAGCTTTAACCGCTCCTCTGTCAAAAAATACGCGTACCAAGTTTGTGGCTTGACAATAGTTTTATTTCACTGGGTGGCTAATGACTACAATGCAGGTCATGTATTCTATGAATGACAATGCCTCTCTTTTCATAGCGATTACGATGTAGTTACTCTGACGATGAAATTGTGCCGCTCGTTAAAGAAGGACAAATGCTGGTATATAGTTGTGCGCGGGCAAATGCTGCGTAGCGTTAAACATGTGACGTAACTGATGAAGAGGCGCGCTTCTGTGACGTGTACATTTTCATCTTTATATATATATATATAGGCGCCGCAGCAGCTGCCAAAATGTATGTACAAGGGGTCGCGGAGCAGGTTCGGGGCTGAACTCATCTCTCCATCATCCTCGTCCCGGCTTCCAAGTCCTCCTTGGATGAGCTTCCGAAGTAATGCATCTGAAAGGAGAACAACCATTGTTCGTTCGCTTTAGTGACACAGAGAGCTGCAGTCGTCGCGTGTGCGGCAGCACACAGCGGTCTCACGCAGAGTCGGGAATCCGTTTAAAACGCGCTGTACGGGGTATTTCTAGCGCGCAGATGTACGGGCTTCGCTCGTCTCTGCGCGAATTCCAGGTTGTTTTGCAGCTAGGTATTTCTACGGCTACGGTAGTGGAAGCGTAAGCCGTTGTTTCCGACCGCACGAGGCATTTTTTTTTTTGTTCGATGCTATATATAAATTTTATTCGCTTCTTTCTGGGTGGAAATTCGCTATATGCATTTCGTCTGCACCACTTTTCATGGTTACTTTTTCTTTTTTCATGGCTAGTATTGTTTCATTTACTCCATGGTTCATGCACATTATTAGCTACAGTGTGTCAAATCCCCGCTAGCCTTTTATTGAGGCAACAACGACGGCGACGAAAATAGCGTGCCAGGAATCGTACCGTCTGGGCTCCTCTAATCACTTCTACCTCTAGCGGCTTAGTTTCCTCACTGGCTTTAAGGAGGGCCTAAGAAATCGTCTATTGATTGTTTTTTTTTATGTGAGGTATTCTTTGTCACTTTCGGAACCATATGACATATTGCCACTGATTGCCCTTCTGCCCTGACAGCTACGCCCATAGGCGTGCGCAGAGGGGGGGGGGGGGGGGGGGGCAGGGGGGCGGCCGCCCCCCCTAATCATCTAAGAGGGGGGGGCGCAAAATCTGCCCCGTACATTGACCCTTCTAGTCACCTAAGAGGGGGGGGGCGCAGAATCTTCCCCATACATGGACTTTCTAGGGTGGGGGGGCGCTGCGATGAACCTTCGCCCCGCCTAATGAGGAACCCTACGCACGCCTATGGCTACGCCCCTACATATTTGTTCGTACATGACCATGCAAGCGCAGGATTCCACCGGAGGAGGCAAGCATTCGTGGGTTTGATCGACTGAAGACAGTGTAGAAGACATGCAGTAGCGACAGTATGACTTCGGATGAAGCATACAGCCTACGATCTAAAAAGCAGCGGCAGCCGAATTGCTGCTGTCTGGTATACTTGCCCAGAGAGCAGAAGAGTTCCAAGATGTTTGATGTCATACCTGCCGGCTTGCACCTTGTAAGCACCATGGCGCATGCCCACAACGGGGGATGGGCAACGAAGTCGATGGTTTTAACAAAACCGGAGAAATAAGACTTATAGGAGAAAATATAAAAAAAAAGAAAAAGAGGGAATTCGACAAAAAAGTTAGGTAGACTATCTATATCTAACATTAGTATGTCTTTTTTTTTTTTAGAATGAGATACGTTATTTACAAAAAAATTAAAAGGTAAGAGAATTCCTAAGTATTAAAATGAATTAAGATCCATGCCCTATCGAGACAGCTGGTGGCACTTAAAGGAATGCATCTTCGCAACCTCAAAAACAAAAGGCTAGAAGCACTCGTCAACAGGGACAGAGGCGGTAATTTGACTGTTATGCCTTCCTTAAAGGGGTCCTAACCACCCCTAGTGCTTTGTTAAAAACACACACACACAGCGGAGAGCAGGCGCTGCTGTGAACAGCTCAGCCAAATCTTGAAGTCGTACGCGGCAAGGAGAACAAGTACAGTGTGAAGTTGCCACTTTCTCAAGTGCCCTCTCTTCGTAACTCAGAGGCCCGTCCTCACTCTCTTCGGAGAGGCCGGTGCTAGCTCTATTTCTTCAGAGAATAGGTTGCTGCTATTGACCGATGGCTGACATTAATCAAGAGCGGCGTTTGGATCGGATGCGCGTTTTGCCACGGGGTGCCGCCACGTGGCGGGGCCGTGCTCTATAGTTTGCTAAAATTACACAGTAGCAACACTAGCGCGCACCGGAATCATGCCAGTAATTAGCGTGCGCGTTTCATGATGCTCCAGTTCACGACGCGCGCTGACGTAAATTCTTTGCCCCGTATCTCCCCCTGCCTAGCTTCCAGCGCGCTCATCGGGACGAGAGAAGAGAGAAGGCGCTTAAAGCGTGCGACAGACCCCTGTAGCTTCGCTCATTCTTGACGGATTCGAGAAAATTTTGCGGCGATCGATTCGTGAGGCCATAAACTCCGATACTAAGGTTATTTGATGATTACTTGAAAAGGTGTTTCGGGACCCCTTTAAATGCGGATATCTGTTCTTGTCGTCATCGTCCTCACCCGCACTAGAGATGCATCAATACGTTGAATGGTTGCTTCACTCTATATGAACTAGTGCAACCCATTAAATAGGAATCATGGCGGCTATGGCCTCAAACTATGGCGCATATATACCCGATGAGGCGTATTGGCCAAGAATCGAGTGCCGTAGGCAAAATGACATTCATCGGACGTATATTTAAATTTCAACAAATGAAATGAAGAATCTCGAAGTGTGAGGAGAGCGACGAGATGATGATCACGATGATAATACCAAACATTCGCGTGTTTGTACCTACTCTATTCGAGTTGCAGGCAACTCGAATAGAGTAGGTACAGAATGCTTATTTTTGTTTTATTGTTCCTTCCTTTCGGATCGCGCGTGTACAGAGCACAGCGTTGCCATGCCATTAGCGTGGTGCGGCGTTTAAAAACGCGAGCCCTGCAGTGTATGCACTCGCGAATGATAAATCGATAGAAACGCCTAGCAGGTTCCGAGTGCACCCGCACTAATAACGATGTTGTTAAAAGGGCGCGCGCGCACACTCGCTCCTTTTGCCGGGTGACTGCGTTTTCCTAAACACAATCGAGGCAACCAAGCTGGCGATCAATGAAGTGTAAGCACGGAGAGGAAACGTGAACTTTCTTCCCTTTCGTGAAGGAGGCAACCGACACGGCTCTGCTGAGGACCGCGCTTTTTTCCTCGCTCTTGGCGGCGCACGCGTGCCGCTACAACGTCCTCGCTCCGAGCGCCTGGGCGAGACGAAAAAAAAAAAAAAAAATGATGCATGGAGGAAGAAGCGGGCCAACGGAAAGTGCACACTTCTGCGCTGCCGCTGTAGGGCTGTTCAGCTGCCTCGTTTCTCCGTTGTTTCGTTCGAGTCGTCTGTAGCACTGGCACAGCTTAGCCCGTTCGGAACGCGAGGCTGTGACACGCCCTGTGACCCGAGGTGTATATATGTGCTCAAGTGCCCGTTGTATATGAAGGCTTTTCGTTTTCGTCGATTGAATGCTACTACATGGTGAACAGAGTGTGCCATTGACAGGTTGGCCAGATTTTTTTGCATTCGTACGTCTTTCTTGCCTCGAGCGGTGGGCGATATGCAGTCCGCCCAGCGTTTGAGGGCGCACGGTACTGGAAATTGTCGACATCACGATATTTTTTTTTTTTTTTGCTTTGCCGTGTCTTTCGTTTGTGGAGCAGAGCATGAATACGCGCCTGTGAGTTCGATCTTTTTTTTTTTTTTGCTTACAGTCTGACACACGCTGCTCAAAAGTCAGAAAGCACGTATAGAATGAGAAATGCGCCGTATCGCAGCGCTAGATATCGTTGGATAAGCTACTTAGCTGACACAAAAGAATGGCGACGCGCAGTTCGTTCTGCGACCCTCGATCGGCCCCGGCTCTCCATTATACCTTGCTCTAAAAATAACGGCTTTGTGCGAACCTGCCCTATAGGCAAATGCCGCCCGCGGTGGACATTTGAGGTGCTACGCAGCGCGGAGGTAAAGTAAAAATGAATGAAAGTAACGTAGGACAGTTCGAAGAACAGGGGAATGCTAGAGAGAATCGTGAGCGGGTGAGCAAGATATCGCCCTGTACAGCGTCTTGTCATGTACAAGATACAAAAGTATGGCTGTTTTTGCGCAAGGAAATAAGGAGGGAAGGGGTCAAGGGGAGCGCAAACTTTCTTCCCTTTCTTTCCCTCGTTATTTCCTTGCGCAGAAATAGCCATACTTTTGGGGCTTGTACATGAACATGAACCGACTAGCCCAGCAACGTGCACTTCCAAAGCGTCGTGTCAAAGGTATACCTTTCCGAAGTCTACATAGCTACCCAGCTGTGTGCACACATTATAGGGTCATTTGCTGTTGTCCCACGGGCGCTGAATTCGTACGCATATTAGCGGAACGTTAGAATTAATCGCATTGTGAAAATTATAGTCGGTGTAAATGGTAACAAAAATGCGTAAAGGTTCTGGGGCTGAATTCGAGAAACGTTTCGTTTGGAAGCGTTATTTTGTATTGGCCCGTCGCCTTCACCAACGATATGTCCAGCATCTAGACTGACTGCTATTCTCTTTTACGATACGATTTTATAGCATAAAGCTTTTTTTGTTGTTGTTAACAAAAAAGTTCTTATAGGCTGAAATCTTCTTCGTTAGAGCTAATTCTAGCCAGCCCTGTTGCTGTCATGCTGTCTTCGAAGACTGGCTAGCCTTTGGCAAATAACACTTCCAACCGAAAACTTTTGTTAATTCGGCGCCTGTTTTATGCAATTTATGGCAGTATGTGCCGCTACTCTCCTGTCAACGCATTTCATTCTTGCCCTCCTTAGCCGCGGTAACAAAGCATGGGCCGATTTCACAAAACTTTTCTTTCGTAAGTGCATTTTCCCATTGGTCAGTCGTCTTCGTTAATGATATGTCCCGCATCGTGATTGGCGGAAATATTCTCTTACGAAAATTTTTAGCGTAAGACGTTTTTGTAAATATGGGCCCAGGCTTTTTTTATTTAGATACAGACATCAATAAAATTTTGATAATTGTGTTTAAAGTCGTTAAAGAAAAGCAGGTATTAAATAGGATTTAGATAATAAGGATTAAACCTTTGACACGCGGGCCTGCTTCAAGAAGTTGTCATCTGTCGCGGACGTGTGTATAAGGGTCGAGTTGTAGCACTGTGCAGTGCAGTCTGCTGCTAAAGGGAACACTCGAAGGTTCGGCTCTCGCATTACTATTCCGCAAGGTGCCAGTGCCAGCTGAAAGTATGCACCCATGCCTTGTACACGTGTGTGCAAATTGACCAGTACCACCAGCTAGAACTGATCCGGTGCAAAGCCGGGTTATTCCTGATGTTCAAAGGGGAAAAAATCAGACATGCTCTGCCATCATGTGCTCCTTTAAACAGTGGAGTGCAGTGTGTAATAAGTAGAAGGGGCCGAAGGGTACAGAGAAATAATTCATAAAAGATAAAGAATAAGGTGGGTTGACGTAATATTGCTTGGCGTGGTAAAACACGCGGTCGGTGTCGGGAGGGGTGCTAAGGTCTAGAGTCGTTTCTAGAGGTCCCTTACTACGCGGTAAGCGAAGAACTCTTCCTATGTGTCGGTGCCTCATGTAAAAAAAAAGAAAGAAAGTGCTTAAAATGATGTGATTGTATCTGTGCAGCCGTATTTGTAAATGACCGAAAACGAAATTTCTTGAACAGTGAGACACTGTAAAAGTGCTTACACTCTCGAGAGTGTTCCTTGTCCCACGGGTAACACCCTTACATTTGCGGTTATAAAAGAATATTGCTCACGATATCGAGTTTTGATTACATACGACATGACAAAATACGTCGAGTCGAAAGTGAGTAATAATTCTCACCACAATGCGTGACACGAGAACTTGGCAGCGATAGCTAGAAAAAGGAACTTAACGCACTTTGCGTCTCCTCTTTCGTAGCTGCAGCTATCATCCTTCTTATTCGCCTCAAAAAGTCGGCAACCAAGAGACCTCTATTTCCGCCCCGCTACTGATCTTATCTCACGATCGTGAGTATAGCCAACGGAGAAACAATCACCCCTTCATACATCAAAGGTGCCAGAATGTTTAGTGTCTCTATTAGGACAGTTATCTGCGGTTAAATATTTTCAACGTATACCTGTCTACATACCAAATGATATGAACCTACCTGATGCGCTTTATCCGTTTCTTTCGAATTCAGAGTCTCGAAGCCTTTCTGAGAAACCATGCCCGCGTACTGGTTTCGTTAGACCAGCTGTCTCGCCCAGAATTATCGGCCGTATTTATTCTATCGTTTGTCTTACAAGGACCTGGTGTGCCCCAAATGTTATAGAGTTGAGTAAACCTTCCAGCATACATGAAACGTGCAAGGCCACCGGCCGGTGCTCCAGGGCATCTTTCTCGTTTCGCACGCGTGCGCTTGAGCAGAGGCGCGTAAAGCGCAGGACGGGTGCAGAGGCGTGACTGAGGGAGGCGCGCCGCTGTCGCAGAGAGCAGAACAGCATGCAGTGAAGAGGTCGACTTGGACATGAAAGCGGCGGGGGGTCTCCTCGGCGGAATGGGTGCCGCGAGAGTGAGACAAACCAATACCTGGGCCGCTCTCAGTACGTGCTCACTTTGACATCTCTGGGCTGCTGGCCGCTGTCGTAGTCGCGCGCGTGCGCCTGCGAGTAGCCACGCTCTTCGTCGCGGTAGTTTGAGTAGTAGCCGAAAGCCATGAACACGCAGCCGCCGATGAGCAGGAAGCCACCCAGGCAGAGCATCAGAGGGCCGAGCACTCGGCGAAGGTCAGCGCCACGGTACCTGCCGAAAGAAACCCTCGTGTAGCTTGTGCACCCTTCATCCCCTCCCCCCCCCTCCCTCCCCCCCCCCAAAAAAAAACTAAACTAAAAAAAAGAAAAGAAAATGATAGGCTGATGCACAACACCCTCTTATATGGTAAAATTCTTAGTCATAGCAAATTTCAGTCAATACTAATGTTCCACGCATCCTTAGCAAAGCACTCACGAACGACGTTTCACTAGCACTTATGAGAAAGAAAGGCTTTGTGAACTCGGACATCGGGGGCTGAATTCACAACAGCTATGCAAGGATTACACTCGCATGTACTGAAACACACACGCGGCGCACGCACACACACACACACACACAGAGAGAGAGAGAGAGATACAGACAGACAGAAGGTAATAGACGTGCGCGCATGCACACTTCTATTACAACAGTGTGTTTTTTTTTTTTTTGTCTTCCTTCGATGTTCGCCGCTCATGACAGCGATCTCGTGATAACTGTATGACCACTGCAGCGATAGTCAATTGCAGACAGGACTTGCAATAGAAATTTCATGAATACCGACAAAGTTTCGTAACAGCAGTCCCTGACTAATCGCCGTAGCGAACGTATTATTCGAGGAGGCAGCCAGCCAATGACAACGGGTTCATACGAACAAAAAGTTTTGTGAATTCGGCCCATTTGACAAACCTTCTCTAGCGTATCTACCGTTTGCCATTCGCTGGCTGACTTCGCGGATAGTGCGTCCGTCATCACAATAGCCTCTGCTCTTATGCGTTGTTCCAACGTAAATACTTCTTTTGTGAGTGTGCGAATTCAAACTTTGGACCCGTATGCACTAAATAGTTGTTACGCTTAAGCTATTTCAAAGAGGAAATGTCAGCGAATCTTGATGACAGACTTATTATTAGCGAAGGCAGCCGGCCAGTGACAAAAGTTATGTCTCAATATGGGTGTGCGCGCAAATGGAGGCGTAAAACGTCCGTCTGCGTCTGCAAAGTTGGCTGAAATTGTTCACAAGTGCTGCTTCCATTTGCTGCTTCCATTACTCGAGACGTGTGCAAGGTGATAGCAGTCAGCACTGAGTCACACACCTGCTGTACGCTTATCTCTGAAGAATGCAAGCAATCGAAGGGCGGGAAACTGGCCTATATTGGAGCCTCTCACTATACCGGAAATTTGTGGGCCGTGTTCACGAAGATTTCCGTTCGTCAGCGCTGTTTGACATTGGAGAGACGCTTGTGCTAATAATTTGTTCACGATTGGCTGGAATTTCCTGACACTACAGAACTGTTCCTCAGAGGAGATGCCGGCCAATGATTTTGGACGTCATATTAGCGAAGGCGGCAGACCAATCGCAAAGAGCACCTACCAACACGAATCTTCGTAAACCACTTCATCTCCTCTTCCCTCACCTGGTCTGTCTCAAACAACGAATGTAACAGCCTATCCGTTAATTACGAAGCCTAATTAAGCTACACATTCCTTATAATATTTTTTTATTTAGTAGCGACACTAAAAAAAGTATTACATGACGAGTCATCATGTTAACCGATTACACGAATTGTTCGCGCTTAAATAAATCAAGGACAAAAGAAAAAAAATACTCAGATGTTCACGCCCATGATTTGCCAGAACTTCTTTCAGAAAACTCCACGCCGTCGCGAGCATCTCGCGTCGACACGGCGTCACAAACAGCGCCACTATTCTTCAGCGTCTGATATGCGTCTGTGACGTCGTGTCGAATGCATACAGCCCCTGAGAAAGGCTGAGAAAAGAATAAAGGGTAGGATGCTCGCCGCGCGAATACAAGATTACCTATAGTACCTCTAACCGATCCCCTCTGATATCAGTGCCGATCGGGTTCGTCGAACTGCAAAACACACATTCAACGTAAAGAGCTTGGGAAATTGGCTTTCTGTGAGCTTGCAATATCAGCATTCAGACATTTTATAACTGGTTCATTGGGAGCTGTCATCGATTGCTCGTTGCCTTCAGCGCATACACTTAGCGAAGTCGGGCTTTTGTCTTCCGGCCTTTCATGCGCCCATGATACGACGTCAACATCGTGTGTTGTCGCTTCGGGGTTTTTTCCGTTCAAGCGTATCAAGCACCTTGGCTCTTCCGCACTCATTACACGCCCCGTTGCTCCGATACGCCGCGTCTTCTTATTGAAGCCTTCAATATAAGAGCGTCACTGTGGGAGAGAGGTGGATGACCTTCTGCCGCTGATACGAAGGTCGCGCGACTCCTTTATCGGCGACGGGGTCAGAATTTCGATGCTCTTCGAATGCAACGGAGCTTGATTTTGGCGAGATTCGCTCACTTTTGAGGAAGACCGAGGGACACGACCTTCGTTGAAGAAATATGGCTTAGCAATACGTTTTGTTGGGCTAGTTGGTTCATGACTTCTGAAGGAAAAAATTGTAGCGCAAAGCAACACACGGACAGACAGAGAGGACGGGACTGTCCCGTCCTCTCTGTCTGTCCGTGTGTTGCTTTGCGCTACAATTTTTTCCTTTTTTTTCATTCGTTGAAGAGGCCATCGACAGCCCGAAACATGATCTTTAGTCGTGAATCACTGCGCCAAACTTTCGGGGGAGAAAGAGTAATAATAATTGTTGGGGTTTTTGCGTCCGAAAACCACGGTATGATTATGAGAGACGCCGTAGTGGAGGGCTCCGGAAATTTCGACCACCTGGGGTTCTTTAACGTGCACCTAAATCTAAGCACATGGGCCTCTAGCATTTCGCCTACATCGAAATGCGGCCACCGCAGCTGAGATTCGTTCCCGCGACCTTCGGGTCAGCACTGGAGCACCGTAAACACTAGCCCACCGCGGCGGGTGGGGGAGAAAGAGTCGTGTCAAGCGAGAAGCTCTTAACGTGAAGTAACAACAACAAGAAATCAAACAACCAGTAAAGCCGAGGAAAGTCTAGGAAACTGCGATGATTTACTTAATTCAGGTGAAACGGGGGTCGTCAATCCAAAGCATTTATACATACTCGTGGTCAACGAAAAGGGAAGGAAAGTAGAAGAGACAACAGGCAACAGATAGGAATAAATCCCACTGACGGCGCGATGTTATTTCTCTCCCGTGGTCGTCGCCTTTCTTCGAGCGGTGGTGAACGAAAAAGAACGAAAGCACAACAAGGAGGAACACGGACAATTTCGTTCTTTTCGTGCTTTCGTTCTTTTTCGCGCATCACCGGTCGAAGATGACTTATGAACTCGCCCATCAATCCGTCCTTCCTTTCCTCGAACCGAGAAAGCGCGCATGTAACAGTTGCGCACAAATATGTATAAGAAGCGTCTTTGCGCATCCTTACGTACCTGTCGTAGTTCTCGTCGGCTGTTGGAGGCCGCACCTCGGTGTAGACGATGCCGGTGACCACGGCGCCCGAGATGAGCAGAAGCAGGCCGACGCCCACCAGGCACATGGTGCACAGCGTCACCGCCGTCATGTTTCCGACGCGGAACGCGCGGAACTCCGCCTGCGTCATCTGCGCCGCAATGCCGATGCCAACTATTTAACAGAACCGCATACGGTCACTTAACGCGGTTAAAAAAGAAAGCAGAGGGAAGGGTATAGAGGCGCCTTATATATTAAAGACGCCATTCGACGTGGTAGACGGTGTCTGCAGATTTCAGATATCCGCGAAATGGCAGCACGTGCAAGGAAATGCACGTGCTGCTATTGCCTCGCACGCGGGCACACACAATGCATCCATATATATGCAGCTATACGTATCTTGCGTGCAAGGAAATGCACGCAAAATATACAGATGACCATGTTGTGGGACAAAAACACGTCCCACGAACTGCAATTATCTTTAGAGTGTATGCATCATTCAGCAACATTAGCTGACATTCATCAGTATATCTAGCCAACACCTGTCAATGTTAGCTACCATTTAGCAATCTTAAAACAACGTCAGTCAGCCCTATAGCGAACACTAGCCGACATTAGCTACTTCTGACCAGTGCTGACAGTATACGAGTAAACGCGGTAATTGAATTCGATAAGAAATATTCATCGGGCACCCTTACAGAATGTGGGCGCAAGAGGACCAGGAAAACAATGTCTTCAAAATAACAACAAAAGTAAGAACCCTTTGCGTACAGCAGTGCTGGAACACTGCTTTTCGGAATACCTTCGAAGATAGTGTAACACATTGCCACTATAGATATACAGTTTTAATCCGAAGATAGGCTGAACCGAGAAAAACAGTTCGCCAGGTTTCGCCACACTGCATAGTAAGTACTCAGGGGCTGACCAGACGGACAATCACTTCAATGTTGGTCGATAAGCGGCTGAGTATACGACGCCATTCTGGCGTTTCCACAGCGTGGAAACGAAAACAATGCGAAACAAGAACGTTATCGACAAACGACTGCTTCGAGAGACAATGGGCCTCGTTGTACAACCTCGGGGAACAGAAACAAGAATGAACAGATCGGTCGAATACGCTGAGACTGTTCAGTGTTATATACTAGCTAAGCCGTCTTTGTGACCTCCGGGGAATAAAAGCTTCGTCTCGTGTACGCGGCGTAGGTGGGGCTTTTGGCTTTCTCGTGTTTAACTTTTTCAGGGCAAGCATGAAGTGATATATCACGCTTTTCATTTAAACGCTGAAGGTTTACCGTGCTTCCATGGACACTGCGGCTCTGTTTTGTCCATATAGTAACGCGACCCTCTTTGTACACTGCTGCTTATAACTATAACCAGCAATGTACAGAGAGGGCCACGTTTCTCACTTCGTACGGAAGTTGTGTAAGTTAATAGTGTTCATATAAAATAACCAGACATTACGCATTCTATAATTCAGCAAGGAATACACGAAAACGCAATGTGAGACGCACAAAGCAATGTGTTAATGAAAAAAAAAAGAAAAGAAACGTCTGCTGCCGGCTTACAGCTTATTTTATGTCATATAAGTCAGTGCTTACTGCGCTTCATAAATTGGGAGGGGGAAAAAGAAATAAACCGTAGAGAACCTCAATTTTACACAATTTTACATTTAGGCGTCTTTCATGGCGCTAGCCCCTAGCGTTTGGTGAACTTTTGGTTCACTTGGGTAGAGTTCAGGTAAACTTTTGGTTGTTGGCTTCCATAGCTTCAGTGTACACACGCAATCCACTAGGACCGGCTTGTTCACCGTCGTCCAGTTCAATGATTCAACCGATGAGTAAAAGAATACTGTTCTGTAGTTAAGTGTTAATATAGGATACATGTGTTATCGGCGCACAAATAGTTATGCTCCGATATCATATTTATCCTACGCAACTGTTAACTTGAACCATTATCTTATTTTCTTATATGAGGTATATATATATATATATATATATATATATATATATATTATATATATATATATATATATATATATATATATATTTTTTTTTTTTTTTTTTTGGGGGGGGGGGGGTTATAACATTCGCGCCAACGCTAAACTTCCGGTTGGCCGGGTGTGAATTACGGCGTGCTTCTTGAGAAACAGAATGTCTCGAGGTGGTGGTGCCATAAAACAATTGTCGCACGCACCTAAAGGAGAAGGGGGCCAGAATTGACCGTCTGAACAATGCAATTAACGTCGGTCGAGTACAATGAAATAATCAGTGTCGGATCCTTCTGCATGTCCGGTCGGAACCTTGTAAACGCATGTGTGCGCGATGTGCGAGCACACAAACACCAAGATCGCTTTTTGTTTGTTTGTTTGTTTTTATTTTTATTTTTTTAGTAACTGAGCTTCATCGCCATCTTTACGCCATGAAAAATTCACGCAGATGATGTTCACTTCGTCCAAACGCTGTTCGTGTTGCGGAAGCGCGACGAACAGCATTTGAAATCTGGAAAAACTATGCAGTCAGATTTAGTGTTGGCGACATTATTTCTGGTTTATTAAGTGACTTGAGGCAGATAACTTGATAAGCCTTGCCGCGCTTGGTAAGAGTAGCAGCAACTGTAATGTGGTCGAAATTATCCAGAGCACTCCACTACACGGCGTGCCTAATAATCATATCGTGGTTCTGGCACATTAAACCCCAGAAATTATTAGCAACTATAAAGCCTCTACCTTGGCCATGGTGGTATCCCAACTCGTTTACTGAAAGCAGTGATCATTCTTCTGCAACTAAATCAATGGAATTCACTACCTTGTTGGTGTACAAATTATGGAATCCTTTAGAAATATCTACGCGTTGAAATACTGTTTTCGTTACGCGTTGAACAAAGCGTCAAATCATGCGCCGAGAAAAGTTGGTTCGCGGGGTCCCGAGATGCGTCTCTATACATTGTGCACGTAAATAACCTAACTGAACGTGCATTTGCTTGCTTTTGTGCGTGCGTGCATGTGTGTGTGAGAGAGAGAGAAAAAAATGAGAGAAAAAAACATGTCAAGTGTTTTTCCGGCAGTGTGAAGTTACATCACCAGCCAAACTAAACCTTAACCGCTGTCGGTCAATACTGGGCTGCAAGAGAAGCCAGTGTAAATGCAGTGGCAAACAACCGGCGCGCTTCCTCCGTAGGTCTTTCTTTGCATAGAGGCCATCGGGGCAAATCCTCCACCGACTACATCCTCCATCCATACGGTGCTATTGCTTCTTATTGGGGAAACTGGAGATGTGACGATATAAAGGAAAATGTTGTGGTAGGGAAAAGGGCATGTGCAAGTCGTCCTTTGGAATGCATTGGGGGAGGCGGGTAGTCGGCAAACACACAATCTGTCACGGATTTTCGCTTTCTGCAAACAAACAACGTACTGTTTCTAGCCGCGTCTCTTTCGATCGCGCGACACGCCCGAGGATGAGCGGCGAAAATGCTGCTCACCTTTGTGAGAGGTCTGGGTGCTCAGGACGTGCCAGGACAAAGAGGGCGATCCGTCTGCTCCACTGGAGGGCGGCCGACGCGTTTATTGTGCAGCAGCGCCTGCGCAGGGGAACGGTCTGTCGGTAGGTGCGATAACAATGTCCGCGAGGAGGTGCTACGACGTACGCTGCCCTAGCGCTTTATCTTGCCGGGCATTCCAGGCAGCTCGCGTAAGCGTCTCCCTTGTTGACGCCTTTTTTGTTCGTGCCCTCGGCAAGCGGCACGTATCGCCTTATAGGCCGATGGAATATACATATAGATACAATTTCACGGACGGCGACCCGCACGTATACTACGCTCTTGAATCGAGAGGCCTCGAGTCAATGCGCCCGATATTTGGCCAGTCTACTCTCCCGACAGCCAAATCCGAAACGTGCACGGGGAGTAACGTCGTTCATGCTTGATCAAACACAAAACGTGACCCATCCCGAATCGCTCAGTAGTGCGGCGGATCTACGGTTATTTTCTGGGACTTCTGGGTCCGCGGTTATTTTACGTGACCGCAAACATTTCTTCTCACCCGCGCGCACATGTGTGCGTGTTTGTGCGCCAGAGTACGTGCGCGCGTGGTTGTGCCCAAGCGCGAACGGGCGACCAGAGATACCTTGAAGTCCGGAGTGAAATACTCGGCCATCGTGTCCTCCCTTTTCCTCCTGCTCCCTCTTCACATTTGTTCCCTATCGCACTGTAGCCAACAATTTACGTTTAATCATCTGACCTCGGTGACGCACACATGGCTCCCCCTTTCCAAGAGGCTTGCGAGATGTGGACTTCGAAGTATGTTGCTGTGTAGGTATACTTCTTGGGACCAATGCTGCGACGAGCATGGCTTCGTGCACGATGAACGTGTTCAGCATTAGAATATAAGCTTGAGCGAGTTGGTAGGGATTCATACTTGTAGATGTGTGCTAACATCGTGAAGCGCACAGATCTACAAGTATGAGCATGTTCAGATCGCATAATGTGCATCGACTTATCGCAACGTCCTTTATTTCTTCCATTACCGGGTCTCAAAGACGAACTAGACATATGTCGGCGTTCATGAAGCGCTAGCCAACTAAAATAAAGAAGAAAAAAAAACGATTATCTACCAGCCCACCTCTACGCAAATGCCCCGTAATCGGGCATGCTTCTTTGGAAGGGCTGCATGTGCCACGCGTCTATGTACAAACACCCTTCTTCCTCGTCATCACGAAGAGAAACGGAGAGCAGGCCAGCGCAGTCCTATTGTTTTTCTTTTTTTCTTCTCATATATATATATATATATATATATATATATATATATATATATATATATATATATATATATATATATATATAATATGAAACCTGAACTCTATCTTCCGTCTGTTAACCCAGCACAATAGAACGTTCAGACGTTCGTATCTTTTCTTCGCGCGTGTGTTCTTTGCCGGATTTTTCAAGTTTTAACGCAATAGCGTTAAATAGCTCGTTTCGCAGAAATTCCTGTGTCGGCTTCGTTGGTTGTAAGCGAAAAATCAGCGTTGTCCGTGACCGAAAAATTGAAATAGATGCAAATAATTAATAAAAAAGTCATCGGTCCAAGTGGGAGTCGAACCCAGGCCTTCCGCGTGGCAAGTAAGTGGCCTACCACAGAGCCGGGCCTTTGCCCTACTACAGAGCTAGGCCCGTGATCGAAATTGCCTCGGAAAAAAATACTATATGAATGTTAAGTAGTGCGAGGAGTGTCATTAACAGGTGTAATATTGCGTGGCAGAAGCGTAAAATTTCGCCAGGCGTCCAAAACTTATGAGTTACGCAACGAGTGGTTGGTTTAAAGGTCTACCCATAACAAAGTGCTCATGCATAATTAATCAGCAGCAGCAGCAACAGCATCAACAAAGTGGGCAGATGCGCAGATGCGCGTGTTGCCTTACGGACGCGTAGTGGGTACTTTGCGAGTTGGTAAAAGGAATAATTATGGCGTAGTGGGCAACTGTACTTGCAGCAGGCATTAGTTTGAAAGGGCCTATATGTTACGCACACAGACTTTCCTTTCCTTGCGCACGGCTGAGTTGCCCACCGAGAAGCGAAGATACGCTAGCCATTCAAAAGGCGATGCGAACGGGGCCCGATTACGCTATCGCGGTCTACTCTTGAAGTCGAAGCTCAAGAGTCTCCCAAATTTTGTTGAAATTGGGCATATATATTGTATTGTGTCTCTTTTTAATTCCCTTTACTGCCATCTGACTTTGTCAGAGTGCACCATTGTCAAGGTAGTGTGGGCTGTTCGTGGGAACTCATATAAATAATCAAATGCTATATAAATAAAATCATTCGTCGTTTGTCCTGCTTCTCTAAAAGGACTGGCTCTGTGCGAGTGCTTCCATATGCGAAAAGTTCGGAGACAGGACTCTGGACTCGATGGGCCGCTTGCGGTGATAGAGGTGAAACGGAAAGTGTCAGCGAAAGACGACTCTGAAGTGAAAAACGTGATGATAAGGTGCGTTATTTTCGCTGGTGCGTTGTTCTGCGAGCTGTAAAACCCCATTTAATCCGCACCCTACATCCATGACGTGCACGCTCTGATCTTCGTGAGCTCGTACTGCCTATGTACTTCTCAAGGTTGTAGTATAGGAGACAGGGTCGGGTTACTGATTATATAAACGCATCCCCAGTCTTTCTCTCCTTCTCTTCACACTGCTGCTTTACTGCGCAGGCTTGCTACTGCTTATACGGGCGTACCTGTTTGACAGACTGCATTATTTAGTAGCTGTCTGCCCTTGTGCATAATTAACAGGTGAACGGCAAGACGAGCAGACACGCGGTTGCCTGTCTCGTCTGTTTTCTTCTCAGCATGTTGCTACATGAAAGTTACCCTTTCGTTCGCGCTGTGCCGAGCTAAGTATACCGTGTCCTGCGCAACGCGAACGTGAAACGCAATACAACTGACAATGTCAAGCGCAGCTGGTGTTCCCCTAGCGCTTCTGTTTTAATAAGGCCAGATCATATATGCATGCTCGTCGTACACTCTGAGCAGTGACCTTTGCTCGCACAATGCCACGCCTAACACAGAACCGCTGTCCGAAATCAAGGCAGTATGGAGCTTTCGGAGCCAGTATGACGGCAAACGAAAAAGAAATGCGTCACGTGGGTTAACGATCTACATAAATCACTTTTTCTTTCAGCAGGGCGTGCTAGGACAGTGAACGAGCGGCTGCGCTGGGATATAATATATATGTACAGCTTCCCGTTGTGCTCGCGTATTCGTGTGTTTCGCGTAGCACCGCGTATGTATACAGGCATGCTGCGTCGCGCCGTAAATAGTGCAGATACGTGCGCAGGTGCGCGCCTCGCATATTTGCCTCGTAGCGTCCGCGACAACGTGCGCCCACGGCCGGAAGTCGCGCGTACAAACATGACTGGCGTCAGCGCTGCGTGGTATATTCGACTTGACGATAAACATCGCCTGCGTGCATGGTTTCAGTGTCTCGCTCTAAACACGTGGGCTTTGACAGTATTACTCGGATGCCATCGCACGCTGTTAATATGACTGCTTTCCTTCGGTACTGTCCTAACGGGCACGGCGCGCCATGTATACGGCCATTCCCAAACAGTGGAATAACTGCGCTGGTGCCTGTGGCGCGGCGTGTGCGCGTTAACTTATCGTCGCCGTCGAGAACAACGAGGAAATGGTCGTGTCGGCGTGGGCTCTTTTACGATGCCAGCACCCCCGGAGAGTGCAGACTCCCAAAAGTGAATTGCTGCAGATAGACGCGCCAGAAAGCCGCAGTGTCTATACGACGTCGGGCTGCCTCATTTACAGGAAATAAAAAGTTACACCATTAGCTAATGTGAATCGCTTCTACGGAAGTATTGTGCATTATGTGCGACCTCTGCCGTTACGCGAGTATCTTGTAACGGAACACAACCTCGCGCAAGCGCGCACTGAGCCCCCTGCGAGGCCGAAAGCGCTTCGTGAAATACGTTGTCTTTGCCAACTGGGCCATTCGAGAGTCTTGCGTTTGACGTGCGTTAGTTTAGGGATATTTTATTATCGACTGTCGAGTCCTATACGCTCAGCCAAAGATAGTCTTTAGCCGGCAGTGTGGAGATGTTAATTTCGGGATACGTATAGCCCTTATATTATATTCCGAAAGTGCGAAAACAACATGACCCTTCGCGACACACTTCTCCCGATCGAGGCGCTCTTTCTTGCGCATGGTCGTATTTGTTTTAACGCAATCTTATTATGCGGGACACTCACAGGCTATCGCTACTGATGTCGACGAAAAATGAGACGGGCCGGTTCCGGATCTAATCAAATGTGCGGACAAGTGAATCATGATAATGCTATCGCACTGAGCTTGCGGAAATCGGCATTTGAGCCCGAATTCTCCAAGCATGCAATTTGCTTGGACATTCACGCGAAGTTCTCCTGTCAATGTTTTGAACTCGACCTTTGGGGCCGATTTCAAAGCCTTCCTTTTAAGGGATCTTCATTTGAATGACACACAAAAAAAAGAAGAAACTGTTAGCTCGGTATTAAGAACAGCCTTCTTGTAACAGCCAGTGTACCTGCGGCTTTTTTTTTTTTTTTGAATACCTAGTAAGGATTAGCAAAGCTGCCCAATCGAAGTATTATACATTTCACATGCATCCGAATGTAGGGCGACCTGTCACTTTCCTAGCTCGTTAAAAAGAGTGAACGTCCAATGTGACGGGCCCTGAATGAACGGTGACCCCAGTGCTATGCTTCGCGAGTTACCTGTCGGCGTAGCAAGCTTCTGTCGAGTGCTGCTGCGATCTTTGCTCTTCGAGACTCTTCGGTTCATTGACGCACGTGCGCTCTCATGAGCGGCAGGGGAGGGGGGGGGGTGTACATAGACAATGTACTGACAGGTAGCTGTCCGCACTGATGAGTCGAGAAACTCACGGCGGCTGTCGTTCGACTCGACGCGTTCGCTCTCACGCCTGGGCAAGGTATACACTGGCATATCTTTTCGAAGGCAAGTCTAGTTGCTTTATTATTAACGCATCTACAGGTCAATTCTTCGCTCCGCATGGTTTGATTAGCTTCCCTCCTATTTACCTTTTTAAATCACGGTTTATATTGAGTGCTAACGAATTAGCTTTATCACAACTTGGCGAGCAGTAGACTTCATTGGCTTTCTTTGGTCTACAGAGTGGAACACAGGTAACGTAGTGGCTGTGGTGTCGCAATGCTAAGCTCGAAGGCGCGGGTTCGATTCCCGACCATGGTGGCCGCATTTTGATAGGCTCGAAATGCAAAATCTGCCCTGTACTTAAATTTAGGTGAACGTTACGGAACCCCAGGTGGTCAAAATTATTCCGAAGTCCCCCGCTATGCGGCGTGCCTCATAATCATATCATGGTTATGACCCCAGAATTTATTTATTTATTTATCTATTTATCTATCTATCTATTTATTTATTTATTTATTTTACGTAGAAACAAAGCATTGAAATAATAAAATAGCGGATGTGCCAGTCAGCGCGCTTACCTCTTTTCGAGAGGATCTCTGCAAGAGGTCTGATTCATCAGCATAAGTAGTCGCGATTTTCAAGTATAGATGGCAACAAAGATTCAGTAAATTGCGTTTTAATTATTAACCTTATCGTATATGCTACATTTCGGAAAAGGAAATTGACAACCACCCGTTCGTAGCAAGAAGGCACAAGGAAATCCTTACGGATTTCTCAGAAGGAAAGCTTTTTGGTTGTCGAAAAATTCGTCACGGTCCGGGGATCAAACCCGGGACCAGCGCCTTTCCGGGGCTGTCGCTCTACCAACTGAATGCGGACAGCTACCTGTCAGTGCGGCCAGCTCAGAGAAATCCGTGCGGATTTCCTTCTGGCTTCGTGCTACAAACGGGTGGTTGTCAATTTCCCTTTCCGAACCCTTCCGCCACCTTGCGCGATTCCTCAGAACTCATTTGCAATATGCTACATTTAAGAAATTGAAGTCTAGCAGCCGTGTAGTCAGGGCTGCTTAGCATTAGCCTTCATGAACTTGTAACGCACAATATATGCAGAAGTCTGAGCTCTTCAAAAATTATTTGAAAAGAACTCTTTTATGTTCTACTTACTCTTGTATGTATTTTTTTTTTCTTTTTCAAAATGTGTCTTCCTTTCTCGTAATTGATGCAAGTTTAGCTTTGGGCCAGTTATACAGCACCCCTTTCGAGATATCCCTCCTTAAAAATGTGCGCGCAGCAAGTTGCCCTGGACAACGCGATTTCTTGCGGAAATAGTGTCCGCGTCTTCAGTAATCTCCACAGGCCGAATTACCCTATATGCTGAATGCGATTTCTTAATAAAGTTATGTACAAGAAAAAAGTCAAACGCACGGTATAGCCGCAACACCCAGAAGCGTAGCTATGAACAAACCGTCAAAAGAAGAAGAAGAAGAGGTACGGTATCTCGGGAACGACGTTGCCACTGCAAGGCATCTAGCTGTTCACACGTACAAAACGAAGCCTGTTCCTTGACCGATAAAGCCAACGAAGGGACTCTAGCACGCGTGCTACAAATTCCCGTTACCTCTCCAGTTTCCAAAACAGTGTTTTAACGCAGAGAACTTGACATACTTACATTGTCTCGCTCTACCTTATGCAGTGCTTAAAGTCTCCCTCCACTCCTCCACTGAAGGAGTGGCCCGCCTTTTTAAGGCGGTGACCTATATATATATATATATATATATATATATATATATATATATATATATATATATATATATATATATATTATATATATATATATATATATATATATATATATATATATATATATATATATATATATTTGAGCTGGTCACGTGTTCTTTTTTTGTATTTCGAGGGCTTTCTTTGCAGCTTAGAAGTTGGTACACGTCAGACTTTCTTTATTGTAAATAATGTAATGGGGGTTTGTGAAGACGCTCTCGAACTTTGCAAATCCAATTTCTTGCCTAAAGTCAATATTTAGCACTTTAATTAAATAATCCTAATCAGCAAGTTAATTAATTACAAAACCAAATATTTTCTGTAGTGCCCAAGGTGCAACTGATATGCAACTGATACAGCAATATGCAACTTATTTCACTCGCCTGCCTAAAATATTGTATTTTTTAACCCTTGGCGCAAGTTAGCTGGGACACCCAGTGTGTGTGTGTGTGTGTGTGTGTGTGTGTGTGTGTGTGTGTGTGTGTGTGTGTGTGTGTGTGTGTGTGTGTGTGTGTGTGTGTGTGTGTGTGTGTGTGTGTGTGCGTGTGTGTGTGTGTGTGTGTGTGTGTGCGCGTGTGTGTGTGTGTGCGTGTGTGTGTGTGTGTGTGTGTGTGTGTGTGTGTGTGTGTGTGTGTGTGTAGCGTAGCTTTACACTCAGCTGCCTCGTGAAACAGTATGCTGCGCGAAGAAGCTTATCCGAACATGTTATATCAAATACCTGCGCGACTATATTCGCGCAGGTATCTGATATAATATGTTTTACCTGTGGTATTATATTCGCGCAGTATTACCTGTGCTGTGCAGTGTCTCGGGGAACTGCATTGAGTTCTACGACAATACGTGTTTTTTGTGTTTTGCTGACGCCACGACAACCGATTGATCGCGATTAAATCATCATTCGGAGAATTCGGCAGGTCAGCTCTAGGTCTGCAGATCCATTGACGGCCAGTATCGTGCATGGTCTGCAGCACCCACTGACGGTCAGTATCGTGTCGCGAACCATCTTAAATGTGTCCACACGTCTTTCACATAGCTCCATATTTTACATAGCTCCACATAGCTCCATACTTCACGTGGTTGCGAACGGTGGAAAACGATGCACGCGTCGAGAAATACGAGACGTAACGAGAAGCGTTCATCCTGAATCCTCTGTTGAACGCGTGGTCAAGTGGCGTAGCCGGGGGGGGGGGGGTGGACCCCCCCTCCCCCCCCCGAAATTTATATATTGTGTATGTGTATATGTACGCGCACACATACATAAACACATGCAAGGGCACTCATAAGGGAGGGGGTAACCCCCCCTCCCCCCCCCCCCCCCCCACACACACAAATCTGGTTACGTTGCTGGCACATGGGCAGCGATAAATGTCCGCTACAGTGACTGACCATACTTCTTTTTTTTTTTTGTCTTGCATAGAATCGGAGACCTGAGTATCTTAAGACAGACAGCAGAACTGCCGCCAGCATTTGGCTCTGCGCACAAGTCACCGCTCTAGTGAATTTCTAGGCTGCGCGATTGTAGGCTATCAAGTTTTATTTAGTTATCTTTCTGTAACAATCTTGCTGCGGGTGTATTGTTACAGCTGCTGGGAGCGTGCACGTGTCTCGCAGTCGGCCAGTGTGTGTGTGTGTGTGTGTGTGTGTGTGTGTGTGTGTGTGTGTGTGTGTGTGTGTGTGTGTGTGTGTGTGTGTGTGTGTGTGTGTGTGCGTGCGTGCGTGCGTGCGTGTGTGTGTGTGTGTGTGTGTGTGTATATATACCGTTGCACGTATAGGCGCAGCGCAGGTGGCAAGTTGATTAAATAGCTCTCCCTGCCGCACAGCCGTGCCCTAAATAATTCAGCGTCGCATTAGGCTAAGTGAACAGAGCGCAACGTAAAGTAGGCGTGACGTATCTCCATTTTGAATCGCGGCGGGCCTTCGCGCTCTCAAGGAGTCCCGGCCGAACAGCGTTGTTTCACTCGAACAGAGGGTGCCTCTCGAAAGCTCACGTGAGGCACGCTGTTTTGTTTTCCCACACCGAGAACCGAAATGCCTCGCTGGCTGGCTCCCGCTGGACAGTTTCACGTCGCGTGGCCGACTGCGTCTGAACGCGTTTCTTGCGGCATCTGCAGGGGCGAGCGGCAATTCTTGTTGGGCGGAACGTATACGGTCCAGGTAGGGCATGGGCCACGAGAGATCGCAGACACGCAAAAGCGAAGGGTTACCGAACAGAGAGGCCTTATTTAAGTTTTTATTTTCCTCGCTTGTGTCTCGTATACTCTCTCTCTCTCTTCTTTATTGTTTTCTCCGTTTCCACCGCCTTTTCATATCTAACTCTTCTTATTGTCGTTTGCTTGCAACAGATCTTGTAGAGCCAACTAACCATACATTTTCCTTCTACGCAACCGGGTCTAACGTCGATCTATATGTGTGCTAAATGAAGCATTAATGTAACAAGCCGCGGAGATACGCGGCGCTGTAAGACAAGGTGTGCTGAAGCACCTAGTTTCTGGGGTTCTTGCATATGTTCTGTAATTATAGCTCCTTTCCAGAAAGCCTTTTTTACTCTTTAATTTCTTTGAGAATAAGAGCGTTATAATATTCGTATTCAATACGGAAATTTTACTATTCGCGCACTGTTTAGTTAAAGCTAGCGCATGCTCCCATGCTGAGAACTCACGAATGCATGCCAGCTGCATATTTCTTTGCGGGCCATCGTGGAGGTGTTCTTGTAGAGGGTGCACGTGCAACCTTGCTCCTCTCCACTCACCTACGTTGCGCGCACGCCGACATCTGTTATTACAGATGTCGCGTTTGTACTGGCGATACGCTTCTGACGGGCACGAACCGATTCCGGGAGTGGAAAGAAAGAAAAATCTATCATTATTACTTCAAGTGGCAAGATGGCAAGTTGGGCCAGTTGGTTAACGTTCATGTTTGAAAATTTAGCGCTGTCCTGTCTGCTTCTTCTAGTCTGTGTTTTTCGGTGCGCTTCAACCAAATTTTAAAACATATTTCAAGTGGTTTGGCTGCCAGAAACCGCTTGTGTGAGATGTGGCGCATCAGACGCTACACCTCACGCGGACCCGCAGCCTGCGGCGCATAAATAGACAGATTTAGTTGGGCGGCCGCAGCAGCTCTGTGGACGCAGCCTGCCAGCCATTTCCTATGGCAGGCTGCGTCCGTAAAGCAGTTCCGGACGCTCAACTAAATCTGTCCAATGTGTGGCTGGCCCCAGCTGACTGGGCTGACATATATGAACATGGGCCAGCAAAGAGGGCTGCAATGGAAACTGAACTGCCTCATCAGTCACTATATAAGCAATGGCGTCGCTGTCTGCACTTGCGGAACACTCTGTGTCATCGCATATAGCACACATGCACTAAAACGGTCTCTGCGCGCAAACAACGCTGCATAATGCTTAACCTCGCTCAGGTGTTTCATTCAAGAACACCTATTTTCATTATTTATTTTTGGTAAAAACACCTACTTCAACAAAATTTCGGGGGGGGAGGAGAACGCAAGCCCCCCCCCCCCCCCCCCCCCCCCCGCCGGCTATGGGCCTGCTTTCATGTATACACTGCTCCGACACTTGGCCGCCCAACGAAGCTTTCAACGCCAACGTACAACCTGCGCCTAAAATGCTTCAAATATCCGTCTTTGTTTCTCATTTGTATACTTACCGCCTTGACGTTCCAGGGTGACGTTCGCTACCGAAAGCTTAGCTGTGTCCACGCTTCCAAAAGGCTGTGGCATGCACGTGACACAAAGATCGATAGGCCCAAACGAGCCCCTCGTGTCTGGAGACGCGCCCTTGCGCTTGTTTCACGCAGCGCAGGACGCGCAGCGACCCGATTAAGGCGTATTACGAGCTGGGGGCTCTTCCAAGGAGCGGTGCGCATATAAACACATGGTAGACGGATGACACGGGCGCGGCTCGAGCGCGACGTATGCTTCCGCTCTATACCTTCTAGAGAGGGACAAAATAAAATAAAACAAGGACGAAAGAAAGAAAGCGTAAAGTCACTCGAAAAGGTACAGCGTGACCCGAGAGCGTTGGTGAAGATTAAATTTCAGAATGTAATTTCCTGTCTTGCAGGCTGTTCGCACCGATCGTGAACTCAATTTCCAGAAAGACAGCCAAAGAGAGTTCTCTTGCTTTTTGGGCCTGTCACGAGACGACTGATATGAAACCGAGACAGGGAGAGAAAAACCGGAAAACACACGCAAGAGCGTTCACCTTCGAATGTTGCCTGCCTCACTTTTATCATTTTAAAAACAAGAGACCACGACGAAAGCCGTGGCGATCACGCTGCGGCGCGTCGTCGCTATGCAGTGCGCAATGGCGGCGACGGGCCTCGATGTGTGTTGCCTTCGATAAGATACGCGTAGCCTCGCGAGCAATCGTCCAAAGTCGCGAAGACATCATTTTTGCTGCATTGTAAACGAGGTTAACTTGGCTGATCCATTAAAGAGGCACAACGTACGGAACATATCGTTCGTGCTGCTGGAGGGCACGTCGTGTGGCTCAACTCCAAAGATCCGGACTCTGGGCCCGTGACGAAAACATTAGGTAATGCGCTCAAGTGAATGTATAAGGCCATCCTGTGAGCGCATACGATTATAATTCCCCTTCTTACGGACGCTTGCCGTCCTAATGGCGAGAGGGCATGCATCGCGGTCGGGCGTGGCCGACGAACGTGTCCGCTAGAGCCCTGTCAACAAGCGCGACCGCTAACGTGCAAGAAATAAAGAGCAGAAGCGGCGCCGCCGGCTGTTTGTCGAAGCCGACGCCCTACCGCAAAGAACGCTACGGGGCAGCACGGGCGGAAGGGATCGCGCCACGGATGCTTAGCGCCGTGTAAATACATTAGCGGAACGCCTCGGCACCCGGACTGAGCTGAGAGAGCGACGCGGAGCGCAGTCCTCGCAATGGAAGTGCACCGGCAACGCTTTCTCTGCTCAGCCATACACTGTATACACCGCTGTCCTTACAACCTCTTCAGAACGGCCATTATTATACAGTTGAAAACATGCGCATGCTCTCGCCACGGGATCACAGTGAATATGACAACGTGTGTACTTACACTTGGATGAATTTCGTTCGCGGAGAGCACCTTACGGGACTGTCGTGCCGCAGCGTCGGCTTCCGGCAGCTTGCGGGAGTTCTGTGCGGCGGCGCCAGCGGGACTTCAACGTAGGAAACGGTCAGGGTCCGAAGTTCGACTCACTTCCTAGGCGGCGATAAGGCGAGGCCCCAACGGTTCTCTGCGCGTGTACACAATTCCCCTCGCTTTCCCCTCGTCTGCCCATCTTTTTCTTTTCTTTTTGTCCATCGGTTCATACGTTGGCCCGTTAGAAAAAAAAGTAGCGTGTGAGGCGCGCCTACGTCGTTCGCGGTGCGTGCCTATATACATCCCTTATCCGACGTCGTCGCCATGGTATTTGCTGTTAAACAGAGACAGTACCAGGCAGTACTTTAAAGCTGTGTCGTGACATGGTATTCTTTCACTTGGTCTTCATCCTCACAGTCAAGTGTCTACACAATGCTTTAGCCATGAAAGTTGCTTGAGAGGAGTGAAGGAGATATATTCAACATTGCAATGGATATAGAACAACTGCTACTGCTTTAGTACATTCAGTACTCGTTGCCGGCTGTGCCGCAGCAAGGAATATTTCTCAGAAGGAAACGTATGGGGGGGGAGGGGGGTGGCGAGTGTTACCGCACGTCGTTTTATGCACCTCAGGATTTGATCGTATATAGATCATTTGTGCGAATTGCAGCTTGGAACACGCTTCTACGCTAGTTAAATGCGGAAAAATCGCAGGGTGCATAAAATTATGCACTTGCCTGACGACCTGACGGCGACAGCGTATGTGCGCCTTGCTATGTATTAAAGACGTGCACAGAAAGTCTACGTATTTAATGAATTAATGAACCATTTATTGGCGTGATAAAACGTATAGTGATTAACATGCTCCAAAGTGACTTACTATGTAGCTTCTTTCTTATATCTGCAGTGCCAGTTTCCCCACCTCTTTATCCTTAAAGACCCACTCATATCCGTAGCGCGGTAAATAATACGAACTTGACTGTCTTGGTCTATAGCCTCGCAAGCCTTGAGTGGTCAGCATCAACTCTACTACGAAACATTTATAAAGGCTGGTTCCCTTAGAATGGTGAATTAACAAACTCGCACCTGTTATTGGCGCTCTTTTTTTTTAAATATTATTACTCATAATTTCCGGAAGATTCGATTAACTACGGGGTGAGTTGCCGCCACTTGGAGACGCCTTTAGGCGCGGTTTTGTAGTTATTGATAGAACTCAGCGCCCTAAAGCAGCGCGGCGGTTTGGGAGATCAGAGCGCATACAGCACACAAATGTTGCATTTCGTATTCATTGAAATGCTATACACGCCGCCACCTTGGATCGAACCTGCGACTTTGTGCTCATCATCATAACTGCGTAGCCACTGACCCCACCGGGGTCTTGGAGCGGCGTTCAGCATTTTAAAAAGAGAGAGAAAGGTTAAGTGAAAGGCAGGGAGGTTAACCAGAAGTTTTTCGGTTTGCTACCCTGCACCTGGGAAGGGGTAAGAGGGGATAGAAAGGCAAGGAAGGAAAAAAGAGTAAAAAAAAACAAACAAACAAAAAATCGCACACACACTCAAGCACGGGAGCATCATAGTCGTTTAGCGAACTCGGTTGAGCAGAGAAACTTCAGCAGCGCCTTCGTCGCTTTCTGGTACAATATAGGTACGCAGCACTTCCATTTCCCAACGTTTTCGCGGCTGTTAAACTACACCATTTAATTAAAATTCACAAATTAACTTCCTAATTATCTACTTTTCGGGCACGCGCTGAAACTGTAATATTGAAGCTGGATGGTTGCCAAGTCGTGTCTGATGTCTGCTTGGCCATAAATCGTGTAAGGCTATCATGACACCACTTTGGATTCGCTGCATAATATATCCGCGTTCAGGTCAACCGTTTCTCGCAAGCATCCTTCTATCAGTTTGGCACAAGCACACCTCTACAGTAAGTAGCACGCAGTTGATGTTTTAGCAGAATTGGGGAAGTATATGTTTATCTTGCAAGTGATAATAGTCTCAGGATTGGGCAACATGGCTTCGCTGACGTGACTTCAATTTCGCAAACACAGCTTGCGCACTAAAGTAAATTATTATAACACTAAGTGGTGATAATTTCAATTAGCTACCTGAACATCACGATTTGTCGCAGAAGTGATATTCGCGCCTCTTCAGGGAATGCCCCTGAACAGACCGATTTTCGCTGTATGCGATCATGCGCAGATCGGAGGACGTCCGTATCCTAACCTCCCCTGCCCCTTTCCACTTTTCAATTTTGACGCGTGACAAACGTGACACGTGAGAGAATCATGAACTTAATCCTCTAGCTGTTACTGTGTTGTTAGAACGGTCGCTGGGACCGAATAAGTTTGTAATATTGAGCGTAAGAAAATTAAACGTGCAAGCGTCGTCATCATCAATCATCACACCAAAGCAGCCGTACCTGTATGAGATCCATGTGATACTTTTAAAAAAATGCGACCATCGATCATATATGAGAAGACTGCTTACAAACTTTTAGTTGCGGATAAGATGTCAGAGTGCGCGGTCCGTCCCTCGTCTTCGATACAGTTCATATAGATAAAGCACATATGACATCAGCTTCGGTGGCGGAAGCGACGAACGATACGGCTCAAGTACGAAGAACTGTACACCAACCGAGAACAAAGCCGAGCCACGGTTGGACATTTGACGCGAGACGCGGCAATGACCGCCGGAGTATATCTTGAAAACAGGTAGCCTCTCCGATAGGCCGACGCGCAGTCGCGTGGACCTAAAATCCGGAGCACCCGAACTGAAGTGGGACTGTCACGAAGGCGTACGTCATACGAGGCGTTATGACCAGTATGACGAAGTCATGCTATTTGGTGAGCGTCTGTAGTGCCATGTTACGCCGTTGATTTGAGAGTAGCGAGAAGAGTGCGCCAGTTGTACGCAATCAGTGGCGCTGCGGGGGGGGGGGGCACACCGTGCTCGTGCCCCCCCCCCCCCCCGAATTTTTTTTTCCACGGGAGGCCGAGCACAACATGACACTCGACCCCACTAATCGGCCCAAAGCCAATGTCGGATCAAGGAGGTTCCCCCCCCCCCCCCCCCCCCCCGAAAAAGATTTCTGCCTACGCCACTGTACACAATGGCTGTAAATTGTAGAGCATCACTGCGATCGCCGAAAACAAGCATTCCGGAAGGGGGGTTGACTGTCCCCTCCCCCCTTGATTTTTGGATATATATTTTTTTTATGCACTAGCAATAAACGACACAGCTTGAATGATAACACACTCAAGTCCCGCATATCTGTGTGAAGCGCCCTTCAGGATTGCGAAACAACTCTTCACGTTACACACTATGACGAATCTTGCCGGCTATGTCACGGCAGTGAAAGAAAGGCTGCCTATGCTGGATGTCCCTCTCGTGGATTCATTTTACTGAAAATATATGTAACCGTGCACCTGCTACACCTATCTTTTTCATAGCCTCCATCTTTATTGAGCGCTATCGGCTTATCCGTCGCCATGTACGTTCCTCTGCAGTGCTTTTTCCTTTTTTTTACTCGCAAGGCACGTGTTTAGGAGGCGCATGCAGTTGAATTTTGTATATGCTCGCCAATACAGTAGGCAGAATTTTTTTTTGAGGGGGAGGGGAGATTCAAGCATACTTTATGTTAGTGCGTGCGTTTGTAAGTGTGCGTGTATATATACACATGCAAAACAAAAAAATTCGAGGGGGGGGGGGGAGGGAGGGGCTGAAACCCCCATCGCCCCCACGGCTATGTCAGTGATGCTGGCAGACATATCAATAAACGTCTTTTGCAATGGAATTTAGTGAAGAGGGAAACAAAAAGTACAGGCGACAAAGCAAACCGCCCATGCCCCGCCACGGTGGTCTAGTGGTTATGGCGCTCGACTACTGACCCGAAGGTCGCGGGATCGAATCCCGGCCGCGGCGGCTGCATTTTCGATGGAGGCGAAAATGTCTGAGGCCCGTGTACTTAGGTTTAGGTGCACGTTAAAGAACCCCAGGTGGTCAAAATTTCCGGAGCCCTCCACTACGGCGTCTCTCATAATCATATCGTGGTTTTGGGACGTTAAACCCCAGATATTATTATTAAAGCAAACCGCCCATATTGGCTATCAAACATATCACCTGTGTACCTGTCGGAGCTCGGAATAGCATTCTCACCCCCTTGCATAAAAAAGGAGAAAATGTTTCTTGTTAATTTTTGATTATCTGTTAATAAATTATTGAACGATTCAGATTCAATTTTGGCCAGATGTTTTCGCGTACAAGCAGTTATAGGTCGCGACTTTGTAGTGATACCTCCAGATTATATAGTCAGTGACAGAAAGGCTTCTTTATAGTTACTGCAGGCCGTTGCGGAAAGACCAATGATATGTCTGCCAGCAGTCAGAGCGACGCTCCGCCCACGTTATCAAAGGGGCAGGATTTTATATCGAGGGCAGGGGGAGGGCTCTACACCTTTTATACATGGTCATACGCATGTTTGTATGCGTAGGAGGAGGAATAAACTTTTATTGAGACCAGCAATTTGTTTGGCTGGGCCTAGGCCTCCCACGTGGGGACGTCGAGGTCTTGCCTCTCCACCGCCTCGCGGGCCTGCTGGGTCGCCCAGAAAAAAAAAAAAAAAATTTGCCCCCCTTTGGCTACGCCTATGCAAAGGGAATAAGCCGGCCTGAGCGGTGGCTGATAAAGTCGCCTAGACTGCATAACCGAAGCATTTATTTTAATTATTATTATTGATTTAATTTTTAGCCCATGTCATTTTCTGCTTTCATGACACTTCAGCGTGTTGGTGGAAGAGATTTTACTAAAGCTTGCTGCTCATTGTGCTTTTTGAATGCATTGTCCCTTTTAAATCCTTTCCAAAGAGACAAGCCAGAAACACTGACAACGAAACAATCAACCCGAAGAAAACACAGGCTGTGAACACAGAGAAGTGAGCGGAGTTTGGCAGCGGCATCGATTCTTAGGCCGTTAGTTTCATTCGACGCTACGTCGGCCGGGTTTCCTTCCAGGTGGGGCTGGTGGGGCTGGTGGGCGAGCCTCCTGGCTTCCGGTTAAAATATTTCCGGTGCGGCGGTCGGCTCGTCGGCTTGCTCGGCTGCCGAGGTAAGGAGGAGTGGCGGGTTCAATGGGGTATGTGCGAGCGCTTTTTGTCGTGTCTTGCGCACGGGTCGCTTCGAGTGGTGCATGTCTTCTCGTTCGCTTCGTCATCTGTGGTTGTTTCTTATCTAACGTTAACCGCATAGTTTCCTGAAGGCTGCGGTGTCTCACAGCGTCTCTAGGCCTAACCTAGCGCTTGCCGGAGCCGCGATTTCCCGACGGTTTGCAATCTGCGGCAGTTTACCGTTACGCGATCCATCTGTCCCGGTTGGTTTGCGTTTTGACACGCCAGAATCATCGTATGGTGTACTTCGCTCCGGGAGTAATTAGAGATGATGACAATTTTTCGGTGGTACATTTGTTACGGGGAAATAAAACTCATATTGACTGCATGGATGATGACTATTTAAGGTGGTGTTGCTTTGACGTTTGTTTTACACGAGCTGATTTGCGTTCGCCGCCTTCAAGTAAACACAGCAGCTGCGCGCTGACGCTTAGCGCAAATATACTTTTTATTTTTGTGGAGCGGCGACCGCATTATGTGCTGCAGAGTGAGTACGAGTGCGGTGCCCGAGTTTCCCTGTACACGTACTACTGCCGGTAACCTTGAACACACCTGTGGAAAGGTAACGCTGATTACGATGTGTCGCGATAAGCGCGACTATGATGGGTTCTAATAGTTTCAGTTTTGTCTGTCTTGCTGGCTCTGCGCTGCTTTACTTTCTTTGTCTAGGAAATAGTAAATTGGAAGAGAATAAATTAAAAATATGTGAGCGATTTCAGATATATGCACTTATACCACTCAAAGGCTACTCCTTACTTCACCTGTGTGACCCTGTATGCAGTCGCGAGTAGAGACACCGCGTCGGAACAATACTGTACGTTGTACTACGCTCACTTCGTCTTGCAGTCGCAGTCATCATCGTGAGTGACTCGACAAAGGAGTGTGCTATTGTATAGTGCGGTTGTCCACAAGCATTCTTGCATCTACCGACGACCAACATACGTCAAGTGGATATTGTAGCTGTAACACGAGTCAGATTGAATGCTTGCCTTTTTCTCATATGCTCTTGAGATGTCACAGTGGGACGTTGCTGAGGAGGGAAATGTAATCGAGCCGACCGGGATTATTTTGAATGCCACTGCAGGTGTCAGTAAACAAGAAATATCACTGAAAAAAAAAAGTATTCTGTGCAGTTGCATTTCAAACAACATTTTCGGTAAAACCTGTCAGTAGAGTGGGATTTGTTTATGCAGGTTATCTTTGCTCCACTTGGTTGTATGAACATTGCATGCTATTTTCTGATGTATTTGTGTGTTACTGTTGTTTCTATTGAAACATGATGTTTATTCTTTTCTGCAGTGTGTGCTATTTTCTGATGTATTTGTGTGTTACTATTGAGACATGCTTTTTATTTTTTTTTGGCAGTGCGATGCATGTTTAATTTCGGATACATACTGTTTTGGGATTTGGTCATTTTGCCATATAATGTAACGGGAATAGTGTACAAAGATAAATTTCAAGAAGGGGGACAAACAACAGTGCTGACTGACAACTGATGTCTTTATTGGGAAGGGACAGCTATATATACCTAATGCACGGTGATGCACAGTTTTTTTTTTCTAGGTATATACAGCTGCTCCTACCTATTAAACACTTCAGTCATCAGTCAGTGCTGTTGTTTGGCCCTCTTCATTGTCTTTGCGCACTGTTCCCCTTGCAAGTATGTACAGACTAGCCCAAGTCCTCACTGCCCAATAGACTAGAAGAGCCAGGCCTTAGGCAAACTGGTAAAATATTGTGCATTTCTGTCATTGTGCATGCCATTATTGTACATGTCTGCAATTCTTAAACAGTGAAAAATTTTAAAAGGGTACATTTGTTCAGGATGAACTTTGATGGCTGGTTTCTACTATCATATTGAGCTTCATGGCTCCAGTGTCCATGCTTTGATGTGGGTGGAAAGCACAAGCAACTCTACACTGTGATTTAAGGGGTTTTAAATTCTGAGTTGTCAGATCAAACGCAGAGCATTTGAATACATTGTCCCTCATAACTAGTACAACTATGGGGCGTAAAATAAATGTATAACTGTAATCATAAATCAACCAATCATACCACCTGTTTATTGTTTTTAAAAATGCTTGTGGCATTCCTTTGGAATGAATGACTCACTTCGACAGTAATCTGGGCCATGAAACAGAGAAAAATTGAATGTTTATGCAAGTGAACTTTGTTTATCACCAGTTTCTTGTTTCAGATATGAACAAAGGCAAGAATTTAGGGCATATATATAGTATCACTTATATCTTGCTCGTGCAACAGCCTTAGTCATGTTTAAGCCTGTCTTTATTAAAATTATGTTTCGGTCCTGTATGAAATCTTCCGTTCAAGAGAAGCCGTTCAATAAGTACTAATAAACGTGGAATAAATATCTTGACTCCTGGTTACTTATGAAGTTATTGCAATGCTTACCCTCTTTACAGCTTTAGCATTAGTATTTTCATTATTTCTTATGGTAGCGATTTCTCAAGGTATGCACATACTTATTGAGTGTAGCGAGAGCCTCATTAAAATTTCCATAGGCCGTTCTCACAGTTTTCATTGCTTTCAAGCTTACGGCATTGCTCTAACCTTTGCAACTTAAAATTTATTTTTAAATAAACATATAATGTGGGAACACCTGGATTCCATTGAGAAAAGTGCCCACTAAAAAAAAGAATGATAGTGAAATAGCAGGGGCATACTTAAGTGGGGGGGAATGCCATGTTATATTTGTAAAAGGCATTTGAGGTACTGCACACACCATGAAGTTTACATACATTGAATTATGTGCTCAATTATGTGCTCACGTGCCTATAAATCGTGCATTTGAAATCTTATTGCATACACGGATTTTGAGGCTGCATCATAAAACCTAACAGGATTGCAAATTGTGGCTGTTACGAGCAAAAGTAAGGTTATATTGCCATCAAACTAGCCATTGTGCTGTGGAGCATGGGGTTACAGTTTTATTCCTAGCTATGGCTGCTGTATTCTAATGGGGGCATAATGTTTTGTGTACTGCGCTTTGGGTGTATGGTTAGCAAGAGCAGGGCGATCACAATTAATTCAGAGCCCTCTGCTGTAGTGTCTCTCATAGTGCCTCTATGCATCGGATGTTAGTAATCTTTTATCACTATAATCACTTTTAATGTTCTCAGGCAGTAACGTAGCCAGAAATTTTTTTCAGGAAGAAGGGGGGGGGGTGCAAACATGCTTCTTGTATGTTCATGTGTGCATTTATGCAAAATTTAAAGAATTTCTGGGGGGGTTTGAACCCCCCCCCCCCCCCCCCCCCCCCCCCCCCCCCGTCTACGCCAGTGTTCCCAGGAACAACGTCCTTGTCATGGTACTGTCATAGTACGAAATATGTCGGAATGCAGTTACATTGATAGTTACAACAGGACCTTTACACCAAATTGACCTATATAGCAAAGTATTTGGAAGGTACTGAGCACTTCATTAGAAAGGTTAGAGTGAGAAAGTTGAGCTAGTTGGTTTATTTCTTTTATCATTATAAAGGCACTTGACTGAGCTAGGGGAAGTATGCATATATAGAGAGAAATGAAAGTATTGGATTCATGAATTGTTGCTTTGAGACATTTAAATGCACGTGCACAAAGGATTAATAAATAAAGCAGTCATTCTGAGAAGTGTCGTGACGAGATTGTCGGTGACTGTTTGCCAAGAGCAAATCAGACAAATGCTGAAGCAACAGTAAAACATTTTTCATTTTGCAGAACCAATAATAATCAACAAGAAGAGACAAGGGCCCAATTTTTGTTAGTCATGACTTATGAAGCTAAGGAAAACATAGGATAAATTATTTTATTTAAGTAAGATATATTGAAACAGTAAAGTAATGGGAAAGGAAAGTGGACAAAAAAAAAAGAACTGGTGCTGGTGGGAGTCCAACTCACACCCACTTCTTTAATGCTTGTTACTCTGTGATGGGGTCAGTTACTCCCACGTCCGTGTATAAGGATACTTATGTTTATGTACGAGATATAACCCTAGGAGTGTTAGCCTGTGCCACTCGTGACCATGCCGGTGGGTGTGGCACATACTTTTCAACACTGGCATCACATAGCATGTAAACTTTTAAGAACATGCAGTTATGTTGCTTGAAGACACCATGTCGGTGTTGAGGCCCCTGCATTTTAATGAATGAGAATTATGTATATGATCTGACAAATAAAGTAAAGGCTGGCTGAACTTTATTTTTCTTGCTTGATAGAGTGTACATTTCAAACCTTGAGCTGCTGATAGCGAATGCTATTCAGCTAATAACTGAGAAAGTGTGATTCACATTTATGTGAACCCTGCTAGTTAATGTTAACATGTGTTTCTGAAATATGGTGTTTGCTTGGGAACTCTCTTTCAGAGACTTCCTTAGTATCAAACTTGTGCTTAAAAGTGGATTGCAGTAGTGTATGTAGCTTGTGTGATGCAGCCATTGCTTGTCTGTCTTGATTCTATGTAGGAAGGGGTGTCGGCCACTAGTGGGAGCTTCAGGGTGCTGCAATGTGCCGAGTGCTTGGCCCGGTAGCCCGTGAGCCGCAGCAGCCATTTGCACACTCCTCAGCTCTCTGGCCCCTCTGAGAAAGTGCCAACATGGAAGAACTCCAACCAGAAATGGCCGCAGCCACCACTACCACGGCCACTACCACCACAACTACCACCACCACCACCACCACCAATAACAATTCTGACTCTGTACGTATTGCAACTATATTCTCATTCATACACAGTCAAACGGCTTTTGGACTGCTGACGGAGATAGCACTAAAAGTAGTGCTTACATGTGTTGTGTTTTCATTGTGTCCTCTTCTGGAAGGAATTACCTGGATTGTTTCCCAATTGCCTGCTTAGTGGGACTTCGGAATTGAGCTCTTGCTTAAATCAGTGCAATGCAGCAAAAGTTGACTTGCATCAGCCAGCCAAAAAAAATAAAGAGAAGCAGAGGAGCTCATCTGTTATTGTCCATCACTAAATCATCTCTGTGTGATGCTAGATGGACTGAAGGGTTACAGAAGTATAAGTGGCACGCCCCAGGAAAGTTGTTCTCCCCTGTCTTTGAAACACACAGTGACACAGCTAGCTATCTCACCTCATTGATTGACAACAGCCGCAGCCTCTGCCTTATTGCATAGAGTTGGTGAGATGGCGCGTAGTAGCTGTAGAAAGTTTGTTTTCATGCAGAGACACGCAATTGAGCAATTGAATCTGGTGTAAACACAAGTTAGGTTTTTCGGACATCATATGCATTCTTCCTCGTAGAACTTGGTTGTTTTGCAGTGAAGCCTAACTTTTTTCTGTGGGTGTGCACTAGGATGCCAGCCCTGGCCGGAGCAGCCCAGCATCTCAACAAAGTGAACCCGGCAGCCGAGCAGCCCCCGATGCAGCAGCCGCACGACCGGATGTGCAAGCAGCAGCCGCTGGTTCGAGTCGGCGTCGCAGAGCAGCTGACTGGGAAATCATGCAGGGGCTGCGCACAGGCCAGCGCTGTGATGACAAGCCAAAAAAATTTGAGGGCTACCTGCTTAAACGCCGCAAGTGGCCACTTAAAGGATGGCACAAGGTAGTGTTTTATCTTTGTAAAGGTAACATTAGAGGGGCACTTTAAGAGAAAAATGACTGCACTGTTACTAGTAAATTACTCTCACAGTACCAAGCACACCACTCTTGCCACGAGGAGATGCTAGGTAGGCCAGAAAATGTACAAAAAAAGATCCAGGTGTTACCATTGTCTTGAGGAGTTTCCGCACTCACTAAAAATGAATTATACATTGCTTTCTAAGGGAGCCAGAGACTTAACATGGCAAGTTTCAGGAAATCTAATTCAGCCAACTTTGCTAAAATTAAAAAAAAAAAAGGGGGATGTTGAAATTTGTGGCATTGTACTTATGTTCAGATGCTTGAGCTTTGGCATGAAATTCAAGAAAGAAACTTTCTGACCTTAATTTTCTGTCTAATAATGAACCCATGGTTCTGAAATTAATAACATTGCAGTCTTTAAAGAATATTATATCCATAAGCGTGCGCAGGGGGGGGGGCAGGGGGGGGGCAGGGGGGGCGGCCATCACCCCCCATTCACCTAAGATGGGGGGCGCAAAGTCAGCCCCGCACATTGACATAGTAGGGATGGGGGGGGGCAATGTCAGCATTATACATTGACATAATTTGGAGGGGGGGTGCAGCGACAAACCTTCGCCCCCCCTTGAAGGGGAACCCTGCGCACGCCTATGATTATATCAGTCTTAACTGATTTAGTTAAAAGTGTCATTGTAGCATACCTACAAGAAGATAATATGGTAGGATTTGATGAGTTTGATTCCAGTTAAATCTCTTCCCTAATACGACCTTGATTGTAACAAGATCTCGCTTGCAAACAAGGTGCTTCACAAGTTTCTTTCACAGTTTAATTTTTGTCTTATTTCTAATAAATTCAGTTCTTAAATAAATGAAAAACATATTGTTCCCAGCAGTTTTTCTGATTTGACTTTTTTCTTCAAAATGCAAAAAATTTCATTAAGATTGGTTCATCGGTTGTGTAATGAGAGCATTCTTGAATTTCACATGGGTTTGAATTGGGATGGCTTCAGCTAAAGCTTCTTTTTAGAAAAAAAATAAATAAAAGCAAACAGCATGATAGAAGGCTCAAAGAGGGGAGGCACATGGTATTGGCTGATAAACTTTTCTCAGATAAAAAGAACATGAATATATGTAGGCCTTTGGAAGGAATAACTAACAAATCGGAACACGCTGCCTGAGCGTATCCGATAATGTCATTTGGACAAATACAATAGTGTTCCTTGACATGACTGTTAACCGATGGTATGCTGATACACTTGTTTTTTTTTTTAAAATTAAGAATGCCTTATATTGGTTGTTCTGATAAGCTTTTAGAATACGACTGCTCGCAAATAGAGGATTGGTGACAAAATTTTGATCGAGCGAGTTTTATGAATGATAATCCCTTGAGTGGAGTTCCTGTGTTCACACAATCTGTCATTTATATGCACTTGCCCGTCTGACCTCTTTAACATTTGTAGCATGAAAGATGAAACACTGTCAACCATGCTGCTGCGGCAATCAACATGCTTACAGGCATGCTTCTGGGTGCAACCATCGAGTTCATCGCATAGATTGTCGAGGTTGTGTCACGAAGCATGCTTGTGAATATACTACAGTAAAACCTTGTTCATTCGAACTCACTTGGACTGTGAAACATCTTTGACTTAAGCTGGTTTTCGAATTAACAAAACATACAGAAAGCAGGATGCAAAAAACTTTCAATTACTATATGTAATCAGAGCAGAGGTGGTCATTGGCTGTGTCTGCTAGTCTGCGGCTCCAAGGCTTGTTTTCCAGCAGTACCCGATGCCGATTTTGCCGCAAACCCAGTGAAACGGCAGCCCTTTAGGACCGTAAGGCAGTGCCACGTAACGATGCTGACGATTCACAGGTGGAGCACCTCAGCCTCGTTGCTGCCAGCGGAAGAAAAAAAAATATGGTCTCGTGGTCAGCTGAAATGCTTGCCTGCGGAAAATAAGACACGCTTCACTGCAAAACACTGGTGACAGGCGGGAAGCATGTCGCATGCTCCTTGCAGCGTCGACACGTCATGACGCGACCATTTGCCCATTCTTTCTGGGAAGATAATGAAAACAGTAATGGCCAGTCTGATGGAATGCGTGATGTGTTCTGGATGCAAAAACATGGTCATTGAAGTTTTCGAACTTACTTTTTGAACTAGATGTAGCAGGCAATAACTCTGCCAATCGGAGGTTCACATACATCACAAATCCCGTCAGACCGTCCTTTATTATTTTTAGATTCCGAGAAAGAATGGGCGAATCATGATGCACCAACATTGTGAGAAGCTTGCAACATGCTGCCCACGTGTCACCACTGTGCTGCAGTGAAACAAGCCTTCTTTTCTGCAGGCACACATTTCATTGACTACAAGACGAGTTTTTCTTTTTCCTTTTAGCACTGACAGCAGCGGGGGTGCTTCACCTATCACTCTTTAACATCACTACATTGCATTGCCTTGTGGCTCCTTAGGGTCGTCGTTTCTGCGGATTTGCGGCGAACGTAGAATCAGGAATTGCCACATAGCACCCAAAGTTTTCAAATTAACCAGGCTGGTGCTGACTGCGGCTTCAAGTTATCCACTCATATTTACATTACAAAATATGGGACGGCAGAAATTGTTCAAATTAAACAGGATTTCGAAATAACCGAGTTCAAATTAATGAGCTTTTACTGTATGTTGATTACTTAGAAACATGGCTTGGCAACGTGTACCTGGACTGCTTGAGCACACGAGGGCACCAAAGGGATTTTTAATTGGCAATCTGGTTAGCCACTCTAAAAATTGTGATTCTCTTGTGCTCCTTGCAAACTGTCGTATCACGAGTCTCTAGATGGCTCACATGTGAAACTTGTGACTCTTTATCAACGAGAACTGATACAAGTGTGTTAACACATAAATGGTGAACTTGTGCTGCAAGGAATATTTGTATCTTTCATATAAATGTGCTGGCCTCAGGGCTTGGCGAGATAACACATTAATACGTGGTAGAAGGTGGAGCTTTCAAGATCTCAGCCAAGTTTTGTAGTTGTGCATGGCACATGGTATCCACAAATGGAGGGCAGAGTTGAGACACCCTCTTTTTTAACCATGTGGTGGGGTGGCCACCACCGGCTATCCCCCGACAACATAGAGCAGATTCGCATAGAGCTGCCATTGGCTAATAGGGATTTTTCCATGCACGGCGTTTGTATCAGTGGGCTTCTTGCTGGGTCATTCCACGCCAAACGTCCCAGACATTGCGCTCGACCCTCTCCAATTGTATTGTAAAAAATTGTGGACGTTCATATCAGTGCAGTATTTGCCCTCGGAAAGTATTTTTTGGAAAAAAAATTTTTGTTGTCTGTTACAGTGATTTGAATTTTGCCGTAGTGGGTGAAACATAGGTTGCGAAAAAATACTCTAAAAAATACAATACTTTACGGAACGCCCTAAATATCTGCTGTGTACTGGAAAAGGAATGGCACTATCTTTTTATCGCCCATTGACGACCACTACTTTGTCTCACGATGTGCTTTGTGGTGAAGCAATGCTGCAATTCTGCGCCTATTTTGATTATTTTTTAAAAATTCTACGAACATTACAGACAAAATAGAACTATATCACATGGCTGGATAGTTGGCAGTAAGCGTGTCAAAAAAGTATTGAAGTCGATGACCGAGTAGTTTCGAAGTGGAAGGGGCGCAAACATTGAAAAATGTTTGAAATGCCCCACGTTCAGGCACATGTAGAGTGGTGATGCAGTCCAAGTAAAAATGCACGCTTGCTCTCGTTGGGAAGAGTAAACAAAGGAAATTTATTTGTGAAAGTTTAATCGGAGTGTTTTTTGTTTTAGGCGAGAAACAAAAATTTATGTTGAGCGTTCGCGGCGTGCCTGGGCGCGGGCCCGTAAGTCCGCTTCACTGCGCCGCCACTGTTCCTTGGGGCAACGGAAGTATGCAGCGCCCACGTGGGTGGCACGATCGTCTGCTGCTGTGAGCTTTCAGGTTTCTGAAAACTTGCAAACAGTGTATATGGCTGGCAGAATGTTTCGAAAGGGCACTAAAGGCTGCCGGGTAGTAGTCGGAGCAGAGCACGATTTCATTGCCACGTCACTGCATGCACACGTACGACGGGCGCAGAGGTTGGGTTGTGTTTTCGATCTCTGCGGAGGTTGCAGTTCTTACTTCCGTTGCCGACGTATGGTCTTCGCCACTTGTTCTACCACAGAGCCACGCTATTGCTCAGTCTTCGCCACTTGAAATGGCTGTGTTGCTGAGTAGGTGGTGAGCCCGGCATTAAGAGTGGTCAGTGATGATGGCACGAAATGGTGAAACGTGCACGTATCTTTGAGAGAGATTGCACTCAAACTTTGCTGAGAGCTCAACTTTCTTCCACGCTGCATGCGATGCCTTCATCTTAGTAATCGCCTTGCGATTACTAAGCGAAGGCGAGAGGCATTTAAAAGGACGAAGCCGCCTTAAAGGCGGCTTCGTTGTACAGGCTCTCCGTCTAAAATATGACACAATAGCAGTATACTCACCGTTCGCAATGTTTATCTTACGCGCCGCCAAGGGATGCGGCCGAAAGACGAACCTTCGAGTGCCGCGTGCTCGCTCGGCGACGCGATCACCGGAGCAAAGTTCACAAGTTCACATTGCCGAAGATCCGAGCGTAAGAATACGTAGCACCATTCGGCTCCGAGGCACGAATGGCGCGAGTCACGTTCAAGCGAGCTGGCCAAAAAAAGAGGAATTATAAGTGTATTCTCGGTACCTGTTAGCCACTTTTATTATATAATAATATACCTTAAGCGAACCCCCCCTCGTTTTCCCTGACACTTCGTCGGCGGCACTGCGGAAAGCCGAAGAATGCGTGTCGAAACGTGAAAAATCACAGCAGCAGACGATCGTGCCACCCGCGTGGGCGCTGCATACTTCCGTTGCCCCAAGGAACAGTGGCGGCGCAGTGAAGCGGACTTACGGGCCCGCGCTCAGGCACGCCGCGAACGCTCAACATAAATTTTTGTTTCTCGCCTAAAACAAAAAACACTCCGATTAAACTTTCACAAATAAGTCTCCTTTATTTACTCTTCCCAACGAGACCAAGCGTGCATTTTTACTTGGACTGCATCACCACTCCACATGTGCCTGAACGTGGGGCATTTCACACATTTTTCAATGTTTGCGCCCCTTCCACTTCGAAACTACTCGGTCATCGACTTCAATACTTTTTTGACACGCTTACCGCCAACTATCCAACCATGTGATATAGTTCTATTTTGTCTGTAATGTTCGTAGAATTTTTAAAAAATAATCAAAATGGGCGCAAAATTGCAGCATTGCTTCACCACAAAGCACACCGTGAGACAAAGTAGTGGTCGTCAATGGGCGATAAAAAGATAGTGCCATTCCTTTTCCAGTACACAGCAGATATTTAAGGCGTTCCGTGAAGTATTGTATTTTTTAGAATATTTTTTCGCAACCTATGTTTCACCCACTACGGCAAAATTCAAATCACTGTAACAGACAAGAAAAATTTTTTTTCCAAAAAATGCTTTCCGAGGGCAAATAGTGCACTGATATGAACGTCCACAATTTTTTACAATACAATTGGAGAGGGTCGAGCGCAATGTCTGGGACGTTTGGCGTGGAATGACCCTGCTGTTACATTGTACGAGGTCTTTCAGCTAACTCATGTCAAGAAAGCAAAGTACGCATTATAAGAATGCAACCAACTTAGTCTTGTTTACTGTGCTATGACCACCTCAGATTATTTTAATGAGATTTGATAATTAATTATAATAATTAATTATCAAGCCTCTGAAGTACTATTGCCTTAGGTGCAAGATCTTCAATTGAAAAGTTGGCAGCGATCGTTGCCAGCCCTCACGCCCTTTCACTCATACATAGAACATATGACGTGCGAGGTGATGCCATGTATTTAAACTTCATGCGGTACATCACAGCGATGGTAGAAATGCACATGGAGTGTCCATGTAAAAACGGCATGAGCACCTTTAAACATGCTACTCAAAATTATCGATGCTGTACTCAGACTGAAGGCATGAACGTGCCTTGAGCAATGGAAGTAGATCGAATACAACAGTCTTGGCTTTCACTTTTCCCCAGGTAGCTTGCTTGTTGAAGCAATTAAATTGTGTTGGAGATATTTAGCGAATGAAGCATTTCTATTCTTGAAACTCTGTCGGCGTTCATACTGCTGGCAGACTATGCAGAGGGTGAGGGGGTTGTCGCAATATGGCTTTGTAACGAAAACAAAGAGTGTGGTCACCGCTTATGATGGGGGCAGTTACTGCAGACAGAAGGTTCATACCTTCTGTCTGCATGTGGCATTGATCGTTTGTTCAAAGCTTGTTTGACGGTGCAAGCACCCAGTCACATGGTACATTTTAAATCTGGTGCAGTTTCTTTGCAGCCAGAGGAAATTTAAACCACAATAGCTATCGTTGGGGAAACAAAATATTTTTGACACGCTATATAGCTTCTGTATTGGAGATTTTGCATTTAAAGCAACACTTTAAAAGTTGGCTAATTCGTTAGCAATAATTAATTACCTAAGCTCTCTTAAAGAATACTCTGAGAAGGCCTTCCCTAAGTTTGTTGCATTCTCGTAACACACATGTGGATTTTTTAAAGCTTGTCCTGAGTTAGCTGAAAGACCCTGTATGTTCATTAAAGCAGTTAACTACATGAGCTGTAGTAGCAGAAGACCTGCGTTCTGAAGTTCGATAGGAATTGAGCAAGCAAATTGACTGTCATGTTTTCATGCTTGCCCATTCCCGGTAGACTACTATTTTTTAGCTTTCCTGTTAGGTTCACCATTTCGCATTACTGTTCAGGTTGCCATTGCACCTGCAATGGCGAGTCAGATAGTAATTGAACAGAACATTGTAGGCATTGTGCTATTCCACTGATTCCGCTCTATTCCTTTGGAATGAGGACCTTCGGGGCGCATGGGAGAAGGGTACATAGTGCTCATGATATCTCCACTTGTGCTTGGTCTTATTTGAAAATTCTCTCAGTAGTATGCTTTTGGGAAGCACTTTACTTATTCCAAAAGCCTTATTAAGACTTAAAAAAAAAGGCAGTTCAGGGCTTCTTTAACGCCATCTGTTGTATGTTTTTACCATAAATTTCTGTGTAAATTACAAGCTTTTGCTCTTTTGGTTCAACAACTTTGCAGATATTTCACCTCTATGAATGTGCACTTAGCCCCTGTAAATCTATTTCTTTCATTATGCTGCTTGTCAGCATTTTCATTGCTCAGGTTTCTGCTAGCAATAAACATGTGTAATAGGCATGTAGGTACTGATAAGGTGGGTTTTTATTTTGACCGTGAAATTGTGCATGTGACAATTTTCGGCATGTCAACACTGCATTTTGAATTGCATAAAGGGACCAAAACTTGTTACATAACCAAAGTGCAGTGCTTCTAGGGTAAATGAAAGAAGGGGAATTTTGCCAAGTATCTTGTTTCTTTGTTGGACACAACCAAATGAATCCAGCAGACAATTAGGCCAAGGAAAGCATAGGTGGCATTAATTGTTGTCTTTAACTGTAGTGTAGTAATTATGACGTAAATTGAACTGAATTGAAGTGGACAAAAAATTACCCTTCCCTCAGGTGGGATCCGAATCCACAACCTTCAAATTACGTGGTTGTGGGTTCGGATCCCACCGGCAGAAGCGGTGATTTTTCGTACACTTTAATTCACATCAATTTACATCATAATTACTACACTAGAGTTAAAGACAATAATTAATTACCTATGCTTTCCTTGGCCTAATGGACCCTTTTCATAATACGCAAGTGCACTTATGCAGTGCATATTCGCCCAACTAATGGCGGCACCTGTTGTGCTTCAAGCGGAAAGGAGGTTCTAGTTCCACGTGTTGGGGCTTGTCTATTATGCATGTTCATATCAAGAGAGCTGAGTCTACATTTCCCGCATCATAGCGCAAGCAAACGGCGCTTGAACACGCTGTTTGCAGAAGTGACCAGCCGCCATTAATAGTAGATGAGCTAACTGTATTGCAGGAAAGCTAGCTTTACAATTATGAAACGGGTCAATTGTCTGTTGGATTCATTTGGATGTTTCTAGGGTTATACAGGAATACCTTTTCTTTTTTCTATATAGCAGCCACCAAATTACTGCTCTCATTGAATCCAGGATTGTATTACAGTTGAACCCCTTTATAAGAGACACTGATGTAAGAGACAATTGGGCATAAGAGACACAAGTGTGCCTACATCGAAATCGGAGTTGTTCAGAAAATGAAAACATGGTACCCTGCTTATAAGAGGCCCTTCATATAAGGGACAAAAACTGAGCCCTGGTGCATGTCTCTTATAAAGGGTTCAACTGTATATGCAACATTTTATGGCAGTAATGGCTGTTACCTGCATAGTGATGCAACTGTTGTAGTTAGTCTGTCATTTTGTCAGTTATTTTTAAGGGCAGTGCATCTTGCAAGTGAGACTGTGCCTCTTTTCAGCTATCATCTGCCCTTGAAATATAAGGCTCTGTTAATAATTTTTTTTCTGTACAGAATGTTGTCAATTTCATGTTTACTTTTTACACCAGTGGTATATAATATGGTTATATAGGGCTAACTTTTGACATGTGCAGCTTCTCCTCTCAGTCCTGCTCGTAAGTCAGTCCATTTTGAACCTTTGCTTGAGTTTACTCTACAACAAAAATATTTGGTGCCCTCTCGCAGCGGTTTTTTTGCCTTGAGAAGGGGATCCTAACGTATGCAAAGTCTTCAACGGATGTGAGTATTCTCTTTTTGAATGTTCGTTACTGTTTTCTGATTATGTCTGTTGTAGAGGGCTAATAGGTTTCCTAAATTTCAGATGGCAAAGGGAAAAAATCATGGGTCTGTTGACCTTGGGCTTTCTGTGATTTCCACCAAAGGCAAAGGGCGGCGAATTGACATTGATGCTGAGGAATTTATTTATCATCTAAAGGTATGTTTTATTTACCATTTATAGATTTTTTCTTTAATGCTTTAGGTGTGGCATTTGCAAACATATGACATTTTATTGTGTGTCTGTTGTGTTAGTATAAAGGTACCATGTCATCAACACTTTACACGAATGCAAATGCAACTTTGTGAAGCAAATTTTGATGGGTATTTGCCTTTCTTACAGTTATGAAGAGATCCTGGTGTGTTTGATGCCTTTTTCATAGTAATTCGTATGACTGTGTGTTCTACATGTTTATTCATTACGCTCATGTATTTGAAATGTTTCTCCAAGGAGGAAGAACTTATTTTCTGGAAAGTGAACTCTACAAGTCTGAAGTATTCCATAAGAGCATTATCAAATGGCTCAGAACTGAAATTCTACAATGTTTGTATTGCTTATATAAAACATGTAAATTTTTTAGATATTTAGTAATTAAGTTAGTTTGTCCCAACTTAGAGCAATGGGTGTATGGAGGAACAGTCATGAAATCTTAAAAACTCACTTTCAGGCTGCATGTCTGTGCTGTGAAGTCATTTGCTTGTTCTATGTAACCATTGTTTTGTCAATTTTGTACTCAAGTTTACAAATTTATGGTCGAGGTTAAATGTTTCTTTCTCTCTCAAGACCAAAAAGTAGTAGCATGTTGCAGCTAATGGTCATTTACAGGAAGAATGAGAAACAAATATTATAGTGTATAAAAAATCTCTGTCCTCCTCATCTTCCCTCGCACCAAGAGCATATAGTGCACAGGAATATAATAGGATCTTTAATTTACACAGATCACTGTGACTGTGTGTCTGTGTAATTGGTATCACAATCGAAATTTGTTGAAACTTGGCATAAACTATAGTAAGAACGCGTCCCCACATTTTCGATGCCATATGTGTGCGGGTCGTAGCAGTTGATAGCCTATAATGCTATGCTAAAACTCTTAGCAGAACTAGAATGCACCAGTACCTTGAAAATTCAGATGTATTCATGCTGGGTCAGAGTTGTATTCTTAGCTGAGGCCTCATGGCTGAATACGACAGTGGCAGGTAAAGCAGTTGCCTTGCATTGTAACCTGCCATATCCCCTCATCAATCTCTTGTTTTCTCACATACCTGTGTCCTTTCCTGTGAGTGCATGCCTAATTCTTCATAGGACACCAAGATCTTGACTTTCTGGCAAAGCCCGATAACATGGTTGCTGGATTCTTGATAGTTTTGAAGTATGAAAATGCAAAAAAATATCTAGTGTTATAGTTAGTACAAGGTTCCAGATATAAAAGACAAGGTTGTTTGTTGAGCTTGTAGTTCTATAAAAGGTGCTTGAACTTTTCTGACATAGGACATTCCAGCATTCACAGTTGTTCTTTCCAGATCAAAGCTCTTGTGTGGTAATTAAAACACTTTGTACACTTCTGTTTTAGTAAAGTTTTTTTTTTCTTTTTCAAGGTATTGTACCAGTATTTGTAATACCGTGAACTCCCGTTAAGACGAACTCGGTTAAGACGAATTCTCGCTTATACCGAACAACACGGGACCATTTGTTTGGTTTCCCATAGACTCAATGCAAAAAAATTCGCTTAAGACGAACCGTCCAACTGTACTCTTCTGTTAAGACGAACTATCGCGGTGATCAACGAACACTGCAGTCTTGGTGGGGCATTCAGGCGACCGAGAAAAAGCAAAAAAGATGGAAAAAAAAGCGCTTCGCCGAGCAAAGACGCGAAGCAAATCGCGACGTGGAGGGCGCGAGATAAACGAAGAAGACCAGTCAGCGGATAAAGCCGGTATCCCCCCCACCCCCAGCCTGTGGGTGGGGGAGGTGTGGGCTTTATCAGCAAAGAAGGCAACAAAAAGAGTGGAGGATTTACACCTTGGACCCCCAAGCCACTGCGTCCTGTTGTATTCCCCCCCGTTCTTCGGCTTCCCAGCTGGAGTACAAAGGAGAACAGAAGAAAACAAGAGCTTGGGGCCCCTCCGCCGTGGTCAGAGGGGCAAAAGCAAGGGGAGTGGGGAAAAAAAAAAGCGACAACAGGAGCAAAAATGGTCTGTGCATTACAGTCGACTACGAAACCACGATCGCAGCGCACTCCCGTCAGAGGGGTCAGGTGCATTGTCATCACCATCACACAATGGCGCAGGGTTGCCAGGTTGGGCTATAAATAGCCAAATTGGGCTACTTTTTTGTGGACTTGGCGGGATTTTTTGTCGTTGGCTATTTGGCTACATTTGGGCTACCACCTGCCTTCGCTTGAAATGCTTGTTTTCCGATGCCTTTTCTCCTCTTTAGTGGTTGTTGTGCCTCAAGTTCGTTGTGAATCAAGTGTTTACGTACACAGTTATCTTTCCTTCACTCTTTCTACTATCTTTTCCTTGGCCTTTTGCATTATTTAGGTATCAGCAGCCTCCACCATACAGTTATGGTAGTCAGTAATAATGAATTCATTCCCTTCCTTTGAAGGCGAAGCTTCTTTTGCCGAGTTTCGCGTTGCTGCTGAGTCGCTCCCTTTGACGGCGGATAAAATTGTGGATTTAAATACAAAGTGTCAATGAAAGCACACACGAAGTAACTTCATTGGGTTCTCCATTCCTTTGGCTACAATCATCATATTGTGGCTGGCGTCACTTCAAAGAAAACAAATTAATAAAGCAACAAGAAAATAGAAATGCCAGCAAATAAAGTGGCATTTCCTTTCTGTTGCTAATATCCGCACCATATACGCGATCTTGCATGGAGCAGCACACTTGGAGACATGCATATCATATGGGTAACTCCCCACAAAAGGGCTTGATTTCTTTTTTAATACTGCTTCATTTTTTTTTTGTTTTATTCATGTTAAACTATCTGTGTACAAAAAATAATAAATAGAAGCTTTCTTTTTCATATTTACTCTTTGGCTATTTTGGGCTATTTTTTAATTTTTACGTTTGGCTACTTTTGGGCTATTAATGGGCCGAAATTTGGTGGGTAGCTCTCCGAGTACCTGGCAACCCTGCAATGGTGGCCGAGCACATGTATTTTGTGGTCAATTCGCGTTGGTTCGCGTAGGATTTGTGCGCGTTGTATCTGTTCCCAGTGAAGTGCAAATGGTGATGAGCCATTTTGATTATGAAAGCGCACGACAAAGGAAGGCTATTTTGCACAGTGAATATAGCTGCGTTTTGTCTTTTTCGTGGCGAGGCTTGTGACCGTGAGTAGCCCGATGGGATATCTTCAGCTGCACGTCGATCAGGAAAAGTTACTACGGGCCGAAAACGGGAAGATATCCGGACCTCGAAGAAAACTTTGCAGACTTTCTTAAGCAACTCAGCGTATAATGACTTTGTCAAGGCAACAGCACGCGACCGAGGCGTATCCAGAAGTTATCTTAGAGCCAGCAAGACAGGCTCACAGAAGAAAACGAACTGCCAGGACAATAAATTTTACATTCTTTGAAGGAAAATTGTGCTTGTCTCTTAATTTTTTTTCTAATCGTCAACATAGGAGCGTGTTACAGTTTTATCATTAAAATGTGGTAGCAAATATCTTCACGAGCATTTTTATTTTTGAACACACGAAATCGCGTGCTCGTAAGATTCGTATAAATGCTCTGGTTGAAGGCATTGATTTTATCTAGATGAGCCAAATAAATACTTTTTCTTGTCTTTTTGCCCCCATTGTAAGTCTATTCCATTCAGTGTTTTCAATTAACATATTTGGATGCATCTTGGCATGTTAGCATGTCTCTTTTTGAGGGCACTTCTGATAAGCCGAACTCCTGATAAGACGAACAGATGACCGCGGTCCCTTCGAGTTCGTCTTAACGGGAGTCTACTCACATAACACAAAATAACAGTGGTAGAAGTTTCACTGTTGCACATTAAAGTTGTCTGATGGGTTCTGTCTGGGTATGCAGGTGAAAAATCAAGCGCAGTTCCAGCAGTGGGTGTCTCAGTTGCAGCATCACCGGCTCTACCGACAGCATGAAATTACCTTTGGTAGCCGGGAAGCACCCAAAATGACCTCGCCTGCTGCCGAGGACTCTGGCGGTGTTCCAGGGGGCAATGGACCATCAGGTGCGTTGACAATTTGCAAGTGCCCCCTAAATGACTCAACTTGCCACCGCCACCACTGCTACCGAGAGCTGATGCTGAGTGCACGCACTTGCACCCAAGCATGCCTTACTGGTCCACTCCTGGGTTCCCAGGGCTTCAACGCATGCAAGTGCTCCAAGGTGGCAGCGAAGGAGAGCGCAGCCAGCGAGAATCCACAACTGAACGCTGCAGTTTCTTCAGATGTTCCTTCAACGAGCACAAACGGCAGAGAGCTTGTGACTTTAAAGAAAGAAGTAGGGGACGATGTAAGAAGTGCTGATAAAAATTTTCTGGCTGAAGCCGCACCCAGAGGGTCTAAAGAGAGCATGCTGGCTGTAGACACAGGCAAAAGTGCTTCACAAATGCCGGTTGATGCGCATGATGGCACAGAGCCGAAAATTGGTGCAGAAGCTTCAGGTGGAGCTGTCCTAGGTGTCGGTGCTGGGCGAGGTGCAATGACCTGCGGCATTGACACAGACACGTTTGTAGTGACATTTTATCCCGCACTTGGAAGCAACCACACCAACTCTTTGACATGTGACACATCATCTGAAGAAATGCCACTTATTCTTGCATTGGATGAGCGCAGATGCACAGGAGCAAATGAGGTTGATGTTTCAAATTTGCAAAGAAATGAGAGACAAATGGGGGAACAACAGGTGCCAACTGTCCGCTCAAATTCTTTTGTTACTCGCCATAACAGAAACTTCAGTGGTCTGCAGACGTTAAGGCAAGGTACTAATGTTGGTGTTAATACTGATTCAGATGGTGAGACTGTCGAAATGGAGCATAATACAAGAGTTAAAATTATGGGACACACTCACCCACGCATGGTTTTAAAAGGACGTAAAAATCGAAGTGCACCCACTCCTCAAGTTATTGTGGACACATTGTCTACAGACAAGTCAGCCTTGACACATCCTGAAAGAGTTGACCAGCAGGAAACTTTGATGCAACACGACAGTATTGGACCTTGTTTGATTGACTCTGCATGTGGAACACAGCGTGTTCTTGAGCCAGGCCCAGAGCATCTCGATTTACCTAGTGTAAGCACACAAGGCACGTCATCAAATGTTAAAGCAGAAAATGTAGCTAATTGCGAGCTTTCTGAATCCGCGTTTAGATCACCAGACTCCATTGTGCCTCCTAGTCATTCAGGTAATGATGCTAAATATATAGACAATCAGCAGACTGTGCCTCATCTATCATTCCAGACAGTCAGTGACAGCGATCCAACTAGACAGGATCTCTCTTTCTCTTTTGAACCGAGGTGCCTTCACGAGCCAGCACAGTCTAGGACCTGGCCGTGTTCTGATGGCAGTACAGGGAGGCTGAATAAAGGTCCTTGTAGCAAGCAGGAAGAGTTTGGTTTAGACTGGCTTTTGCCTTCTGTAGAATCGAGTGATGATCCTATAGAAGGTATTCATCCTGTGCGAGCAGTTTCAGATGTGGCACGTTCTGCAGTTCCAGATGGAGCAGCTGGTCAGATTTCTGGGCTGTCACGTAGTGGCACGGTGGCTGAGAGCCAGCAGTCTGGCCAGAGTACTTCCCAGTACTGCACTGCATTGCCCGAACAGACTGGATCAGAGTTTAGGGACACTTTGCAAACATTTCTTTTTTTGCATTCGGACAGCAGCTTCTTTGTTAATCTGCAGCATTCACCCAGTGAAATTCCCAAGCTCAAGTACAGTGAACTTGGAAGTTGTCAGACTGCTAATGGAAGCAGTGAGCACTCTGTTTAAATGTTGTCTTAAGCTAACATAGTCTGCTGTGGCACGCATTCCAGTGCTGCGTAATATCTTTTTTTTTTTAGAAAAATGTCTTTCCCGTCCATATAAAAAATGAACTTGACCTTTTCTTTTTTCTTTTCCAAAACTTGTTCCTACTTTTTCCCATTGCACTTTGCTGCTTTGGTTTACATACATTACTAAGGGAAGAACATGACCAGAAGTATTGTGTGCAGCTTTTCTGGTAACCATGGCAACTTAGAAAGGAGCTTGTGTGCATAAAGAAAATGCACATTAGCAGAAATTCGCAAATGCTCATGATTGCATTTAGTTGTAAGGGCAAAAATTAAATTTGAGGATTGGATTCGGAAACTTTTTCTGGCTCATTAGTTAATGAAAACTGATAATGGATTGCTGGTTCGAAGATCCTTGTAAACCAGAGGGGACAGAACGACAGGTGCACACCAAGTGCTGCTTTATGACTGTGGAGTTGCGTGAACAAGACTTTTTTTGCTTACTTGACTGCGTTAGCTTGTTCAGCAACACAGGCAGGACATCTTGTGTTTGCAGACTTGAAATTAAGAGCATATGTTGTCATCCCAACTGGACATTCTCAGCCTGTGATGTGCATCGTGTGTTCATGCAAATCAAATTATCTAGCAAATGCCAAGTGCTGTTGGCATGCTTCACTTGTTGCCTGTTTAGTACAGTCTGGTGACTTCATTCGTATGCACACATTGAACTTTTGTTCAGAGTTTATTGGTCAACACAATTATGACAAGTGCTGTAGTAGTTGGAATACTATGTGGTAGTGTTACTACTGCCACATGACTACTTGCATGGTGAAGCTTTACAAAGTGAGTACTGAGTCTTATTTAAACTTTGTAACCTTCTACGATCACCTTGTGATACTATAGGAACTGCTGTGCAGCAGCTCTTCTTTGGGTGCGCTTTCTTAGTAGATACCCTCAAAGGGGCCCTGCAACACTTTTTGAACATAGCCAGAAAACGCTGCTGATTGGTAGTCGAGGCTCCCATGAACACGTTTGCAAAATATTATAGGACTGCACACGGCAGAGAATCCCCATTTATGTTCCAAAAACAGCTAGAAATCGTTTGCTCTTCTCTATGCAAATTACATCATCGATGGGCCTGGTTACGTCAGAGGAGGAGAGGACACGATCATTGGCTGATTCGAGCATTCTCGTGCTGCATAGTTACCAAGGCAGCCATGGTTGCTACCACGTGCAGGCACCGCACTCTATAGTGTGCTAGAATTACACGGTAGTGACACTAGAGCACTCATGATCACACTGAAAGTAAAAAGAATAAGGAAGTCCTCAAGGTCATTCTAAAAAGACAAGGCGTGCAAACACGTACACAAGAATGAATACTTACCAACTAGCTCAGCTCTCTGTTATTCTAATCCTCAAGGTCATGACACGGGCTGGCGTAACTTCTTGCCCATTGTCATCCCCCTGTGTAGCTTTTGGCGCACATGTCGAAACGAAAAGAGAGAAAAGACACAAGAAATTCCTGTAACTCCGCTCATACTTGAGGGATTTGAAAAATTTTTGTGGCAACTGGTTAGTGAGGTAATAAACACTGATTGTGAGGTGATTCGATGATTACTTGGAAGAGTGTTGCAGGGCCCTATTATAGGTGAACATGAGGGATCCATGAAAATGAATTTATCTTATCAGAAGTACTAGAATCTGCAGGAACTGAACAGTCCTCAGATTGTTCAGCACATCATGAGGGTTTTTAAGGAAATGTGCCTTGTTGCTTGGTTTGCAGTTACTTTAGAAGTTGCAGGTGTTTTGTGGAAAGTGTAAATTATATAGCAGCCTCACTGTTTTCGTGTGGTGGCTACATCTGGCTTTTGAAAGTGTTGTTGTTCTACTGTTTCTTATGCATACTGATGTGTGGATATTAGTATGTAAGAAGGCTGTTTATAGTACCGATATATCGATACATTGGGAAGATTTACAAATAACTGAAATGAACAGTGTCCCACTTTGGCATCTATCTTGCATATAATCATACTTCAACCTGAACATGCCTTAAAGGCCAACTCCGGCGATTTTTCGAGGTCGATGGTTCTCAATGAAATTTGCTGGGTATGTTCCTCTGCACGTTTCCGTCATTTATGCCAAATTACAGGCTTGAGACATGCGCAGATTGTTTGCAAATGAATTTTAAAGATTGTCTGCAAACGCCCTCCTGGCTTCCCAGAATTATTGGCAACATTGCGTCTGTGACATCAGTGTTGGAAAGGCGGCGGAAGTGACGCAGCCGAGGGCACCGCTAACTTCGGCGCTTCGGCTGCTACAGCGAGTGTCTGCTGTGCACAAGGTGACAGACAGCGTTGGTTTGGCCGGCGCTTCGCTGGTCGTCCCGGCTGTCACAGTTTTCATACTCCGCGCCGGCATGACCGGCATGCCTTGCACGACTTCCGGTTCACTCGTAACAACGTCTACGTCATACGTAGACAGTACGCTCGGTTGGGTTTCGGTGTTGCGCTTTTTTGCTTATTTAAAATTATTCTCCGATTTGCCGAGTATTTCTGCTATCGGGCCCGTAACAGGAGCGTCTCAGGAACATAAAAGCACCATTACTTTGACATGGCCGAAAAATCGTCGGAGTTGGCCTTTAAGTGCTTTTTGCATCTGTTATTGAGGGGGCTGGTGATTACTGCTTTGAGTGTCTAGAATATGTTAGCTTAATACGTCTTCCTTCCAAAGCATTGGATATTTACTCCAGAGAGCCCATGTTTGTTAAAGTTAAGGCACTATAGGTACGTTTTCATTGTTCAAGATATGTCTGGTGGCAAATGTAAATCCTGTTGCAGAAAAGTAACGGCTAGGCAGTAAGCAGTGGTAATGACCAGCTGGCCTTCATGTTATTTCAAAAGATTTTTTGGCTGAGTTCTGCTATAACATTTGCTGCCAGGCAGCTGGTCTATGTAACCATGGTACTTGTTTTATTTTGCCTCTTATTTGCTACGGGGAGCACTTGCGGTTTTCTTTTTGTAAAATACACTAGTACCATGTATAATTTTACTTGTTTTGCTCAATTCATATTATGTGTTGTTGGATTAATTTCCTACTGTACAATCAATATCTGAACTGAAACTTGTAGCTAAAGACCAAGAAACAAGAAGACGGGGACAAAAAAAGACAAAAGTGAACAGGGAGCACTTGTCCTGCTTCACTAGTCTTTGAATTTATTTTTATTGATGTTCATGTTCAGTTGCCCCACTATTAGTACCAGCTGTTTTTGTTATGCATATGTTATCCTGTCCTAGTGAAGTGCAGCACGAAGCTATTTTGTTACTGTTCGACATTAACCACACTTGGTCTCTTTTCATGCAAAGAAATGTGATAATAATAATAATAATAATACAAAAACACCTTTTAAGATATGTTGTAGCTCATGACAAAGTTTGTTTTTGACTACTTAAGTTAGTACAACTCACTGTGATGAGTGAGACAGGGATAAGGACTAAGAGTGCTTAGTTAAGTCACTTTATGTACTTTTGTGCGATGCGATGTGTGGCGTAGCTAGGGGTATTGTTCGATTTTACAGTGCTTATGCATTGAATTGTGATGTGAAATAAAGCCGAGAAGTGCACTTGCTTGCTGGTTCCTTTTCTCATGCCAGCTTTTGCTGTGTTAGCTGAGTCTGAGACTATTTTTTCTTATCCCTTTGATCACCAATCCCAGGTGTGTTTATCTTGGCTGTTTGTACTGTCCTCACCAAATACTAGTCGTATTTGTTGACGCCCCAGCTTTGTCCACTTTGTTTGCCGGATATTTTTTGTGCTTTTAACTGTTCTTTCCGTGCAAATATATATATTAACTTTTATTTTATTTCTTTATTTTCGAGAGTGTGCTAACCGCACACTTGAGTTTCAGTGCGTGATCATATTTGTTGGAGTTTTACATTCCTTTTGCTATCATCTAGTATAATTACGTTTAAGCCTCAAACTGGTGTGCTGGTAGGAAGCTTCTTTTTAGCGCAGGTATTTCATTATTATTTAGCGCAAATATATGAGGTACATCACACATGTAAAGTTATTCAAATCCAATGTACAAGAACTTTTCAGATCAGAATTTTTTTTACATCTGAAAAAAATTATAAGCTTTTTAAAGGTTTGATGATCTAATCGTTTCTTATTCTTGCCTTTCATCATTGGCTCATATGCAACCACACCATCTTTACTGCCAATATCATTCATTATTGGCAGGATACATAAGTGAGCGTAAAGAAATTATAGCAAAAGAAAGTCAGTGAACGTAAACAAATGATAAGAAAAGAAAGTAAAGCAAAATGAAATATTAGTATGGCCACTGCTCACGGGATATACGAAGAAGTGATTATGCTACTACTGTGCCAGCAGATTGATTTTAATCACCCAGTAGCTATAATGGCATTGCTGTATTTGGATATGTAGATATTGTAATGGTATAAATATGTATAGCTTCCTGTTAGTTCTTCTGCTGGTTTAATGTTCTGAAAGCTGAGTTAGAAAGGTCTTTTTAAGTTCAAGCGTGCCTCCATTAGAAACAGTCAATTAACCAAGACATTTGGCTAAATTATAAGAAATGTTTTCGCTTTATCTTATGCTGGTTACAAGTGAGACGTTGAGAGAATAGGGCCATCCCTGTACATGTAAACAATGATTTTAGTCTCTCCCCTGACATTTCACATATGTTATATGCAGTAAGTATTGTGTTTTTTCAGAGAAGCAAAACATAAATGAGTGTGCAGTCAGTCATCACTCGAAAGTATGCTTCCAGGCCAATCTTGTTATTCTTGCACTTGGACAAAGCCTATTCAAGTACATGTAAAAAGCGAGACAATCCCTGGACCGACTTGAATGAAATTTGTTGCATATGAGAGAAAAAGGTAAATTCTAGTGGCTGTAGGAAGCAAGATTTCAATTTGGATCCTTCAGTTTTTTTTGTTTTTTCAGAAATTTTCAGGAGTCGGCAGCTTCAAACACATCGAAGCATATTTTTTGCAAGTCTGTAACTTGGCACTGAGAACATATACCACAGCTCTGTAAACTACATTCGTTAGAGCATCTAATCTAAAGGTGACAAATGGGATGTATGAACTGGCAGCTGATGTGAGTTTGTTACAGTATTTACAAAGGCTTTATAAAAGCAATTGTCAGATATTGCAGATGTATGGCCCATCAAGTTGTTCCACTTCGGACATATTATTAGGCGCAACTTGCAGAATTGTGATATATCAGTTTTCATTGCTAGATTACAGAGCTGCAAACATGGCAGTTGCCTTTCTAAATTTCTCATTTTCAACTGTTTTTACTTCATAAATTGATGGCCTGAATAAAAAATCCACTACATAAAATCACTAGATCTTAACTTTGTCTTCTTAGTGCAACAATCCTAGTTAAGTTTGATGCAGAAGTTGCCGTGAAAAAATATTTTGCAATTCCCACCCATGTTTTATATAGGTAAGATTGGGACGATTTCTTCCTTTCTTATGTATTTATATAGATAAGAATGGGAGAAATGGTGTCCCAGAAAAGATTTATCCTAATATAGTACTCTAACAGCACTTATGGTGCATACAATCTGTGATCAATATGGGAAACTTATAGGATGAGCCCTATGCAATTTGTGAGAAGACTGTGCTGACAGTTCTGAGCTTGAGTGAAAGAAAAAAAGCAATATTTTTTTAAAATGTAAAATGGTCATATGACAGTAGCATCTAAGCAATTGAAACTTCGGTTTCACTCAGCGACTACTATAAGTGGTCATGTATTTAGGAGCTTCTTGTGCTCTTTTGTGGGTGCAATGCTGTTTTGAATTATATTTTGCTATATATTTCAGATACTCGCATAAACGTATGTAGCAACCAGTGCCAATGGCCTGGTTGCATTGGTCTGTTTCATTGCTAGCAATCATATTAATGTAGTGCTACTGCTGTTCATTTAAAATCAGATTCTGTTTTTCTGTTTAGATGCATGTTAAAAATCACAGTTTTGTTTCAGTTTGTGTCTGTGTAAGTACACAGGTATTGTTTATGGATTCTCATCCGCCTTTTATTATATGAGACTGAATTATTGCGTCTTCCAGCCTGATGTGATTCCAAATTTAAGGTAAGGCTAGACCAGTTGGTAGCTTTAAATGAGACTGGCTGTTGTGATAACATTGATAGCAGATAAGCCGCCTTGTGGAATTTAAAAAAAATAATTTCTTAGTGCTTAGAAGCTTAGTGCTGCTAAGTACAAGTTAGCATTTAGTCAAGCCTTGGTAAGAAGAAAATCGACAGCACTACAGAAATGAAAGCAAATTCACGTGCCATTATGTGAGATGTTGCACTTTATATATATAGTGTCGCTGCAATATTCTTTGAAAGCAGTTAGCTTCTTGGCAGACTTTGTCAGAGACAAATTAAAACATAGGTTTACACAAAACTGACGTACAGCATCGATGCAGGTTCTACAGCTCAGCAGTGGCAGTGTGCAAAATGCGAACTTGACAGAGTCATAGTTTTATGCATAAGTATTTTAGGTTTGTCTTGTTAACAATCTAACTTACCAAGTAATGCGTGAGATATTGCCTTAATTTCTTTTTAAAGAATCAAAGTTGAGAAGGTTATCAATGCTTTGTGAAGTGTATGGTAGACAAGTTTAAACATAATCTATAGGGCATTGTTCTCTAGTTGCATTCTGCTCTTGAAAAATGGACAAAAATTGGTTTCACTGCCCAGCTGCATCCCTCTTTAAAGGTGAAAGTAGCAAGTAAGTTCGGGAAGCTGTGTTATAGTTTGTTTCGTCAAGGTTGGGTGGCATGCAGACATGGTAATGTACTTTAAGTATTTGAAGCCGAAGGTTCTTTATTTAAGTTGAAGGTGTCCATGACCTAAATGCCAGCTTCCAGGAAAATAATTTCATCTTGAGACGTGGCGTAAAAAAAAAAATCATACTCGCCATTCTTTTTGCGTATTCCTATGTTAACTTCCCCCGGGAGGTGGTGACATTATTAAATAGACTGCCAGCAGTTTTATTATATCCACTTTCATTTGACTTGCTGCCAATAGTTTTGTCGTCCTCTACAAGTCCTGTTTTTTTTTTTTCATTACGCAACGTCATTTGCATGGGGATCAGTGGTATTGATCTTCTGCATCACCTTTCCATGGATGCTGTGGTTTATCATGTAGCTGCACTATCACTGCTTGCTTTAACGCGATAGCGTTAAAGAGCTCATTTCGCAGAAATTCCAGTGTTGGTATCGGCGTCGGCATTGTTGGCTGTGAGCGAAAATCAGTGTTGTCTGTAAGCAAAAATTCGAGGTAGATGCAGATGAAGAAATAATTAAAAAAACTTTGGTTCAAGTGGGAATGGGTATTCGAACCTGCGACCCCTTAGCCACCACACATACATCCTCTAGCATGCCAATGGCGAGCTGTTTATATAGACCATTTACCATTGGTGGTACGCACATCTTGTAGGTGCTTCAGCGTGGCTTGACTATCACCCACGAGGTGGTGCAAAGGGCCCATGGGAACGCTTTCCGTGTGTCATTGCGCCGCATGCATGGCCTTTCCCACGATGTCGCCACAATCACTTGCCCATCAAGTTTCATGCATAGCATTTCTAATGTAACTTCGCATTGATCATTGTGACAACGCAACTGATTGTATATTTACCCACCCCTTATGTAATACCCTTTCGGGGGTCTTTAAGGAAATAAAAATGAATGAATGAATGAATGATATAGGAGCCGGAGTGCGTTCGCACTTTGGCTTTTCTTGCGGCACTGTTTAGGTGTCAACTGAGAAGTGAAGCCAGCCTAGCGATGGGAAGGGGATATGAACGCGGTCCGATTACACTATTGCGTTCTACTTTTGAAAGTGTAGCTCAAGCATCCTCCAAGTTTTTGTTGTTGTATTCATTCTAAAAACAGCTTGCAGCTTTTGGGTAGTCTTTGTGTCCTGCAACAATAATTGTCAACTGGCTTGCCTGTTTTCCTTTCTTGTAAACCGTGTGCTTGTTACTTTCCTATCAAGAATGCTATGGCATGGTGACAACATGCATGCCGTTCGTGACCTGGAAGTACTGGGTGCACCATGGTAAATTAAGGAAAAATACGGCCTGAAAGACTGTAAACAGTTTTTAGAGTGTTGGAAACAGCGTAGCTTTTTAAAAATCGGCATAGTTCCTCCCTCACTTTTAGCTGACTGGCCTCAAAAAAGACCGCTTAGAGTATTGATTAATGCTTTCCATAGTTTGAAGCTTTATGTCATCTTGGTAAGGCAAATTAGGCATAATTATTTAGGACTTTATTGGTAAATACGTTTTGTCTGATTAGCTCATTAATATATTTTGTTTAAACTTGTCTATTATACAATTCACAAAGCATTGATAACCTCCTTAACTTGGATTCTTTCAAAAGAAATGAAGGCAATATCTCTAGCATTATATGATAAGTTGGATTGTTAACAAGTTTGTATAGTTCTCTAAACAAGTTGCTTAATGGATGGGTCTGTGAGGAGCACCTCACAAGCAGAAAATAGTGGTACGCAAACTAAAGAATGATTTATTGAGGTTAACGTAAACAGCAGAGCATGTTAACACACTGGCAAACTGATCACATGTTCAGCATGCTCTCCACCTAGGCCAGAACCCTTGCCTAGGGCTGCACACACTCACACTTCCCACAGCTGTCCACTGCAGTTTCCCCCTGGAGCAGTTTTGTTTCCTTTTAATATAAAGTGATAACTGCTGTGCTTCTTTTAAAACATGTGCCATGTCACATAAGGAGTCCTTTACCAGCGCCACAGACGTGTGATGCATTGTCATGCCTCACTCATTATGTGTTAATTTTTATTGGCAGCTGATGTGATGTCGGTGAGGCCCACATTCATCATTTTTTCGTAATGTGTCCATCTCTTTTTCTGCTTTCTCACAAAGGCTGAAAGCTGCTAACATTTTGGTTCTATTAGGTAAAATATACTCTCATATTCCTTATGTGTGCACTTATTTGAGTAAAAGTATTTTTTTGTCTCTCTAGTTACTGTAATTGATTCTTCTTTACGTGAGGGATAGTGATAGAAGCAATCTGTGGATGTAAAGTGGTAGGTGTAAGATCGAAACAGAATACGCAAAAGCTGTGTTAGCACAGTGGAACATTGTTTATTCTAAGTGTGTAGGGACCAAGAATCTGTTTGAATGAAGTGGGGGTTTGAATTAGAGCCTTTGCTGTTCAAAGGCATCATGTGCTACGTAAATTTGCAGCATGTGTGGTGTACGCTTGCAGTCATAAGTATCTGACTTAATTTGTGCCTACAGTGGTGGTGTTGCTTAATATTGCGACCTTGACACTATGGCACTTCGTGGTCACTGATGAGTGTTTGGGAAATGTTTAACATTTCCCAGACACTCAAACATTTGTAAGCATGTTAGCTCACCAGAGGAATTCTGTGCTGTGCTCTCATGTGTAAAGTGTCTCTCTTCCTGTTTTTCATGGGTAATTTGACATCTTAATAAGATTGTGTTTTTTAAATTTTTTTCCTCCTGTGACTAAGTTGCATTTGGGTACAAGAAGCATATTGAGAGGTTTTTATAACCGTAAGGTATCCCTTTGCTAGACATTATTTTTCTTTATTGTTCAGTGCACCTTTATAATGTGCTCAGATGGTAAGTGGTGGAGTGGGAGACAGTGTAAAGATCAATGCTGATTTCTGGCTAAAGACAAAAAGAGAAATCTCCTCTCTTTTTGTCTTTAGTCTATCACCCAACCAGGCAGACTTCTGCCAAATGTTTACCTTTAATTTGATTTCTGGCTTTATAAGAGCAGATTTTTTTCCTTATGCAGGCAAATTCTGCTTGTCTTATTTGATTCTGGTGCTTATGGTAAGGGAGAACCCAATTTTTCCCTCTAAGGAAAGGTTGAAGGACGGTCCAAACTGGTGACTGTGAGTTACTCTGTAGCATGTAATCACCTGTGTCTGGGCCCCTGAGAGATTTTGCATGTTAACGGTACAGCAGTTAAGCACTTGAAATATTGCTTGCCTTTACCTCAATCCGGTCTATTTGTCTCTCCCTTTCGTTCTTCTGACGAAGACCGTTGTCATCATCAGCAACACAGGACAGCGATTCTTGTCATCACCAGGCTCTCTCCTTGTTCCCTGCTTCGCCATTGCTGTAGGGTTAAAAAGAAAAGAAAAAAAACTAAAGAAAGATTCTGTACCACCACCTCAACTGAGATTTAAGCCAATGCCAGTGGATCAGTCTGCATTTAGAAGTAGAGCAAGCTAACTACTGGTCTATTGCACAATGACAGTACTAGGCAATGGTGCAAGGCTTTATGCTGCATGGAGACTCTGATCGCAGTCATGTCTTTGCATGCATTTCTTCTTGACAAGATGGCAGTGTTCGTGTGCAATTTCTCATTTAGGTGGCTGTGAAACCCAAATCTGGAAACTATGTCGGCATGAAGAGGTGTACATGATATCGGATATGTAGAAGCTTGATGTACTCAGCGCTGCACCATTATAAGGGCATGTTACAATGAAAAGGATGAGCCTTTTCAAACATGGAACATACACACAGTCTATTTTGGAGGCCTCAACAGGCAGTACTGTAGCAGATGATGTGTGCATTGCATAGCAGTTCTTATCAAAATGGTGGCATGTTGGGATGTAATTATTCGTTTTCATGTGCGTAAATATGGCATCACTTGCTCAAAGGAGCCATACATGCATATGATGTTGATGAGCGCCGAACATGCCACATAGCAATAAGGGGGATGTGTCAATAATCACACGGTTGGAATAATACTATTTCTAAATCAAGCATGGCATCTCTGCTAACATCAGAAGAATGCAACATGCTTATTTCCATGTTTATTTTTTGTCGCACGATTCTGAGAGGCTAAATGATACAATTGTGTTATTTCACGCAAAACTTGCTCATAGCACTGCATCATTTTGCACATGACATTTGCTGTAGGAGTTTTGGCCTTTGAAGTGGATAATTGTAAACCTGACCTTTCATAACAACACACCAAGTCAGAAATGCAAGCTCTGTTTAAGGCAGCAATTCCTGGCTAGATGTAGACGTATCGCACACGCCGTGGGATGGAAACTTACTTTATTGGGGTGGGAGAATATTTAACCTGTGAGATGGATAATCCCCAGCGTGGGTGTCAAAATTACTCGCAAAGGCTGAAGAAGCGAGGTGCTTCTCAGAAGCAGAATTTGAGAAGATCCAACTGTATCGTAAGAACCAAGTACAAGATGCCAGCATCATTGAGGCTTGGAAGAATGCTGACCACAAAAGAATGAGGAACCAGCCATTATGCAGTTGTGGTCTTATTTTCACTGTTGTAAAGTCCTGTTGTTGTAGAGTGAGTTTATAGCCAAGGGAATTGCTTAAGTCTGTTGTTTTTTATTGTTTCTTTTTTTACAGGATTCGAGCTCAGCAACTTGACCTCAGCCATGCTGCTAGAAAATTCTCGTCTAATACGCAGCCCATTAAACCAGCAGCAAAGTCGTGTGGCTGCTTGGATCCTGGACTCATCAGCCATTGACCATGGGAACAAAGGTGCTTCTTTTCCCTTCAAGAACATGGCTTATCTTACAGAAGCAGCCTTGGCGCAATGTTTGAATCGCTTATTTGGATGGTCTAGCGCAAATACTATGTGATTTACTGTATTGTGCAGGCATTATAGTTATCCATATGAGCTGCATAAGAGTTATAAATTGGGCTTGTTAGTTTTTATAAGAGCTGTTTGTTAGATGGGTTGGTATGTTATTGCATTGTAGAATGTTGGGAAATGGTAAGGCAACAAGAAAAAGACCACAGTTAGCTTAAAATATATACTAAGTGATGGGAAGAGTGCTATGACTAGTTGGCTTTCATTTGACATGGCAAACAGCGCAGGTGATGGGACAAGAGATATTTAAACAGCACATCACTTTCTGGCCAAAGAAGTGGTGCTTTTCAGCATTGTCTACCCCCTTCCCCTTAAAGGATCTCTTGCCAGGTCCCATTTCAAATTTTTGCTGTAGGCTGTAAATTATAAGGTGCTAAGAAGCATTTACAGAAATATTTTTCAAATTGGCTCATTTTTCAAAGAAGCTTGAGGAAGTGGAGTGTCATTGCCATGCTGCCAAGGGGCAAGCTCAACTGCCAACAGCGACGCTATTCCCCTTTGCCTTGACTTGTGTTTGCAAGCAACATACCTTCCTGGTTTTTTCCCATACAAGAGCCGAGGGACTGCATCACCTTCACGTCATGAGCCCCACATTCTTTCTTTCTTTCTTTCTTGTTTTTTTTTCTTTTTTGCTGCTTGGTGCACTGTACATTCCACATTTGATGATTTGCCAAAAGTCACGTGTCATAGTTGTGATGTTGCCAGCAGTGTACCTTACGTAGTGTCATCTGGGCTCATTTTGACTTTTGCTGTCGAAGAGGCTCTCTCGAGAGGAAGGGCGGGCAGGCTTCTGTTTGATATATCGACTGTTTTCGTGCTCTATGTTGCTTTGATTGCAAACAGGAGCGTCAAAAGTTGGCCACGCACCGTGCTTACCTATTTGCAATGTACGAACCTCATGAGGGGCTCCAACGTACAATTGCGTTAGACTGATCGTGTCTATGTTTCAAACCTTTTTTGGGGCATTTCACCAGGCTTGGGCATTGCAAACGTACAATTGTGGTGCATGGATCATGCAGTGATGATTGCCTGCTAGAGGTACTGAAGAACTTGCGAGAGGTGCTGGGATCGATACCTAACACCTCCATCAGATGTCACATGGTCGCATAGGTCGGCAATAAAAGGAAGAGCTCACTCAGACTCACTCAAGAAATATATTTTTCGCATAAAGCTCGCTCGGACTCAGGCTTATTAAACTTTTCTTCAACCAGGCTCGCTCGGACTCAAACTCACTAAAATATTTTTCACCCGGATTCACTCACACTCAGACTCCCTGCCCGATCTGAGTCAGAGTAAGTTGACTCAAGAGTGAGTTTGCCAGCCTATGTGTGGTCATGACGGTGAAGTACTCAGAACAGAAGCTGGTACGGATGAAAACTTCTTATTGGGCAAACTTGTGCCCAGCAAATGAAAAGTCAAAGTACAAGCGATACGCGCTGTACACTGACAGAGACAATCACAGGCGTTTGCCGTTGGAAAACTAATCTGCGGTAAGGTGGGTTGGTATTTATACAAGTGGCATTGAAGATTCCAGCGTTATGACTGATGGTCGCGTTAGTTCCAGAATAAACTTTATTGTTAGCATTGTGCATGCGGTTGTATAGGAAGATTCTAAAATAATTGGGATTGTTTAGAGACATTTCAGTGCAACCTGCGCAAGGCAGTGGTTACACGTGTAAAGGGCGAGTTACATAGAAACAGAAAAAGAAGCGCATGTGGCGATAGTAATATGACAACAATGTGCCTTGATAAAGCAGCTGAAAATTCAGATTAAAGCCCACATGCTCTTCTTGAAGGAGTGAACTCTGACAATGAGTAGGAGGTGAGCTCTCCACTTTGATTTGGAAAGAGGCGGGAGAGGAGTGCTGTGCTTAGGCCCTGGTCAAGCACAGCGAGTGAGCTTCCACATTGCAAGGTAGCCTCGCACTTAGCAGAATTTCTTTGCTTAAATCTCATCATTTACCATTAACGGGGCCCTGCAACACAAATTAGGCGTGTCATTTTCATCGCTTCTGGTGCTATGGAATGCAGCAATATCGCACTGCAAGATGTCTTGAGCTGCATTTTCAGTGCATTAAATGTAGTTCTGTCTTGCCATTCTAGATGCTTCAATGCTCCAAGAGAAGTTGTTCCATTTGTCCAATCTACTGCAGCTGATTGAAAATAGTCCCAGCACAATGTCTTCAAATTACCTTGAGGTGCGTTTTTGCTTTAATTCTAAGGAAACTTAAACCTCTGTATGTAGTGGTGAGTGCTGATATCAGCCTTAGAAAACTTGAACTGCAGTGTCTTGCTTGATCTTCTTTTTTTCTGTATTTCATTGTTTTATGACTGCGTATGAAATGATTCGGCAGTCTTGATAGAAAAGCAATTCCCTGCGGCGTCTCGGTCAAGATCGCTCATGCACTGTAATGGAAGGGTGTTAGAAGAACGTGTTGTTGGGCGAGTTGGTGCTTTCTGAATGACATAATGCAGCGCTAAAAACACACACACCACAAAGTAAGGAACACAAACCGACGGGACAGGCGCTACTCACAACTTTAATGAAACTACAAGATTGTGGCACATATATACACATCCCAATGCGCAAACGCAACGTCACAACCATAGGGGGCGTATCATATCAAAGATTTGAAAAAATTGTGTTCCGCATTGTACAGGAAGACTGACGTCTGACTGACGCAATCATCATTCTTCTCTTTGATGTAGAAAGCCTCGAGAAGTTCACGCACCGTTTTATCATGGCTTCTGCCCAGAATCCTCACATCATTAAATCTTGGCACACAAGAGCAGGTCTTACAATGCGCCGAAAGATGCGCAGTGAAATCCTTCTTTAGAATGTTTGCGTGTTCCCTCATGCGGTCATTAACACATCTGCCCGTTTGTCCCACATAGGACTTCCCACAAGTTAGTGGTATTTCATACACCACCCCCATCGCACACCGAGTGTATGGGGTGGCATGCTTGACTTGGCAGCCCGTCTTTGAGGCGCCCATGGGCGCATCATGGGCGCCTCAAAGACGGGCTGCCAAGTCAAGCATGCCACCCCATACACTCGGTGTGCGACGGAGGTGGTGTATGAAATACCACTAACTTATGGGAAGTCCTATGTGGGACAAACGGGCAGATGTGTTAATGACCGCATGAGGGAACACGCAAACATTCTAAAGAAGGATTTCACTGCGCATCTTTCGGCGCATTGTAAGACCTGCTCTTGTGTGCCAAGATTTAATGATGTGAGGATTCTGGGCAGAAGCCATGATAAAACGGTGCGTGAACTTCTCGAGGCTTTCTATATCAAAGAGAAGAATGATGATTGCGTCAGTCAGACGTCAGTCTTCCTGTACAATGCGGAACACAATTTTTTCAAATCTTTGATATGATACGCCCCCTATGGTTGTGACGTTGCGTTTGCGCATTGGGATGTGTATATATGTGCCACAATCTTGTAGTTTCATTAAAGTTGTGAGTAGCGCCTGTCCCGTCGGTTTGTGTTCCTTACTTTGTGGTGTGTGTGTTTTTAGCGCTGCATTATGTCATTCGGAAGGGTGTTAATATGTTTTCTTTAAACCTTTGTGGTACGAAACTTTTACCTGCTTTCCAGCCATTCCACTCTGAAAATATTTTGCCAGTTCTGAGCGCCGCGAAAGAAAAGTAACAACTGTGCAAGAAAAACTTATTGGATGTTCATCTTTGCCATTGATTTCGTGCCTAAATCTAGTGTTGGTGGTGACGCGTTACTTTTTTCAGTAACTTATAACGTACTCGTTACAATTTCAGAACTGTAACAGGTAACATACTTACGTTAACATTTTTGGTAACGTGTGGTGTCACGTTACTCGTTACTTTTTATCCTCTATGTGCCATTTTCCCAGAGCTCGCCCCGACGAACTCTTTTGTCGCAGCGTCGAACTGCTGTCGGCCTGCCAGACATTGACAAAGAAAACGCGGGCGGAATCGCTTTTGTTTGTGGAAATTGCAAGGACCAATTTCTTAAGACGCGCTGACTCCCTGTGAGGAGGGTTGGGCCATCGCCATACAAAGCTTGAAGAAAGCCGTGGAATCTGCCATGAGAAACTGTACGGACACACTTTTCGTGAAAGTGGATTGCTGACATTTGCGCCTTTTCGTGCCCAAAAGACAGGCCGCCCGAAGAGATAGCGCAAGGGCTGGTTTACTCCATACCATGTGCTGATTGTGACGCTTCGTACCTGGGGGAAACAAAGAACTTCCCTGAGAGGCTGCGACAGCATAGAAACGACGTCCGCAAGTTCAAATGACAAAGGAATACACTGGCTGAGCACAGCTTGGTGAACGACCGCCGCATCGAATTTGACAACTCCCGTGTTGTCGACGCAAATTACTATAAGCGGCTTTTTGTGGAATCCTGGCCCATCCAGGCGACAGCCGGTAACGTCAGCTGGTCTACAGGTGTGCTGCCGATAGAGTCTGCCTCAACGGAATTCTGCACATCATGGAGAATAGGCGTGACCCCATGGTAGGAAGAAAACCCTAAAAAGGATGCGAGTGGGACGCAAAACGTCAGACTTTCTTGTAACGCAAAAAAAAAAAATATTTTTACTCACTATCTTGGTTGGCATCCCTCTGTTTCAACCAAAGCCCATTAATACCGCTGTCACACGAACAGCCTTAACTGCGGATAACCTAACTACAGTTACGGCTAATCACGGTTATAGGTAGCTATACGGCAGACATAATGCAGTTCGTCTCCTAACCGTGGTTACCGCCACGGTTAGGAGACTAACTGCGACGAATCGTCCGTTTGCATCGTTATCACAAACGGTTGATTTCACGAGGGATCGACACGGATCCGAAAATAGGTATTTTAGGTTTGATTGAGTATTTTATATTTTATGCACACACCACCCAGTAGCCCGAAAATGAACTTAGTTTTTATATTTTAAGTGCATAATTTACGAGGGACAATATATCGAACATATTCAATACGGAGGGACCAGTTCCATAACCTGCCGTTCTCGAAAGTTCACAACGATTTAAAACACAAATATCGCCGTTCAAAAAAGACATTTTTATATGAAATGTATGCGCAACAAAGAGTAAAGTAGCATTGCTTGAAACTTGTCGAGCGAAGGAAACTATTTTTGAAAAATGTCAAATAACCAGAAACTTCGCAGCACTTGCAGATAGAAGGAAGAAAAATTTATTTTCAAAACAAAGTTGATAAGCCTTACCAACCTTGTAGCAACTGTCATGTATCAACTATAATAAAATGTCGAAAAATGCAACATTTTATTATTGTTGCTACAAAATTGATAAGGCTTATCAACTTTGTTTTGAAAATAAATTTTCCTTCTTTCTATCTGCAACTGCAGCTAAGTTTCCGGTTATTGAACTTCTGAGCGAGCGGGGCTGATCTTGAACATCCTAACATAAACGCTTGCAACTTTTGCGGGAATTATACAGGTTAAAGCGAACAAAAAATGTTTATGTGCAGATATTTTTTTCCGTGACTAGGCCATTGAAGCATTTCTTTACTATTACAAAATTTGCGCATCTATTTTGCTAGTAGAAGCATGCCGTCAGAATTACTGTAAATTTCTTGAGAGTTCAGTGATGCTTTCTTTGCGGATAGCGTTGATGACTGAATCTCATATTGTGTATAATATTACATTGAGAAAAATGGCTTCACCATGTGCCAGAGTCAGAAGCCATCGCATGTAACTCTACTGGCAACGTAAAGTCACTATAACATTGTGAAGGTCCGGTACATTAGTGCAAATAATTCTCGTTAAATCAGCATTTTGGGTATAATTGTTTGTGTTAGAAATGTACTTCAATAATGCACGTTGCTGGGCGAGTCGGTCGTACATCATTAAACAAGGTGCTGCGCGAAGGAAACACGGACAAGGAAGTGAACGAGGACGGGCGCCCATCCTCGTTCACTTCCTTGTCCGTGTTTCCTTTGCGCAGCACCTTGTTTAATGTTTCATTGGCTTAGAAGTTTTATATGAAACTTAAATTTGAGATTTAAAAACTTCTTATTGTGGGTTCCTGCAGCAAAGACACATTGATTAAAATTTATGATTGCGGAGTAATGGCAAAGGTAAAGTCTGTTACTTTTTTTCGGTAGCGGTAGCGCATTACATTTTTTTGTCGTTAACGGAGGCCAGTAACGCGTTCCTTTTTTTATAGTGTGATGAGTAACATGTTGAGTTACTTTTTTTCAGTAATGCCTACGATGCTGCTTAAATCTTCCAGTGATATTTGGACTGTGTGAGGCGCTCTGCAGCGGATCGCTGCGGTCATTTCCCATTGTCGGGAGGGGCCTGACAATGGACTGCAGAGGGTTAATATAAGTTTTGCCAGCCAAGCAGCTGAACTCTAGCACGGCTTACACTGTTAAATGTTTAGCCGTCTTTGTGCACTCAGTGGTGAAGTTTAAGAAATGGAGGCAACGGTGATTTCCAACAATTTAAATGTAAACAAATGTGTTGCTATAAATACATAGTAAACAGTGAAATTATACATGAACTGCAATATGCATCTAAAAAGCTGGATGCAAGGGCAGTGATTATTGCATAGTGCATCAGATTCGCTGCAACCTCACCATTAAGCTTGGCATATGGCCAGAAACTACAAGACTGTGGTTCCTTGCTTGTATTTGAATTCTTGCTGCCTAAAGAAAAAGAATAACAAAAAGAAAACGAGAGAGATGTTATTAAGGCGTGTCTTCATTTTCCCGCATACTCAGATTCCCGAGATGGAGCATGTGGTTGGAGGTCAAAAGAAAGATCGCAAGCGGTTTCACCTGAAACGCATCCGAAGAGGCAAAAAGGACTCTGAGCCTGGTGTGGCAAGCAAAGGGGGCAGCAGTGGAAGCAGCAGCAGTGGGAAGCCACCACTCAATGTTGAAATAACAGTGTCGCAGGATGCAGCTGGCGCTAATGATATTTTTGCCAGTATGGACAACCTCACAGAGGCAAATCGCTCTGAAAAGTCGGTAAGAGGCACCGTTAACATTTCTTCTTAGCAATTTGGAAAACCTATAATTGTAAAGTCGTCATGCTTGTGAATTTGACGACACCTTAGTGAGCCCTCAGAATTCCCTTACTTCATTCATGCTTGTGAATGTTGACATTATTTAGCTAGAAGGGGAACAGCTACAGCAGACATATCGAAAGTGATACATGTGACAGTGTATGGATGCTGTAGTGGCCACAGTTATAATTTTGTTTGAAACATTAGAAATTACTGTATTTTTTCAATTTCTACTGATTCACCAAATATATATATATATATATATATATATATATATATATATATATATATATATATATATATATATATATATATATATGTATATACATCATGCTAGTATATGTGAATGTGAGAAGTAGTTGTTGAGGCGCTATATTTCGGGAAAAAGTTGTGTGTTGCCTAGAGGGCGCTTCGAACTTTGGGTACGGAACAGGGGCGTAGCCAAGGGGGGGGTTGGGGGGGTTCAAACCCCCTCTGAAATTTTTCAGTTTTGCTTGCGTATATATACACGCACACATACAAACGCACGCATGAACATACACAAAGTATGGTTGAACCCCCCCCCCGAAAAAAATTTCTGGCTACGCCCCTGGTACGGAAGTGAAACTGTGTCGCGCTAAATAATTTATATAAAATTACTGGTTTGAGCAATTACTCCGAAATGATTTTTTTCCTTTATCTCAAGGCACTGTTCTTTCATGACTGTGATAGTCTATGCATTAAAAAAAAATTTTCACTATTTTTGGCCTAGTCAAAAAATTGCAAAATTCTGCATGTTTAGCGCTTTTTAGAAAAAGCACATATTTTTTCGGGAGTAATATATTTACATTGCGGGCTTTATAGGTTTCTATAATAAATGATAAAAATACTGTGGAACTGAATGAAACAATAACATTGTCACAATACTGTGTCATATTTGGAAAAAATGGCATTTTGACTCATCTTGCGGCTTCATTTCGCAATGTAGTGGTCCAAGTAAAAATATGACTTATACATCGTTCTGTAGTACCGTATTTATTCGAAAATAGGTCGGGCACGAATATAGGTCGACCCCTACTTATAGCACTCTACCAGAAATAAAAAAAAATATTCGAAAATAGGTCGACCCATGTTTTTTTTTTTTTTAGAAACAGGAAAATTGAAACATAGCACACCTTTATTTACAATTAACTTAGCGCCCTAGTCGCTGCCGGGAGTGTCATGTTCGTCAGATGTGCAAGGAAGGTTGTCGGATTCTTCGCAGGCATCCTCGGCATCCCAAATGACGTCGACTTCGCTGCCATCGATTGCGTTGGAAATGCAGCACTTTTTAAAGCCAGTCACGATAATTTCCGCTGGCAAGTCTTTCCGCGCGTCCTTCACCCACGTCGCAACTTCATTGAGGGAAGCCCTTCTCGCGGCGTCCCGTCGGTGTCATTGCAGCATCCTCCTTCAAGCCACTCTTTGTAACTCTTCGCCACCCGGTCCTTAATGTAGCCGGGACGTCATACCTAGCGGTATGACGACCAGGTCTGTTGGCCTTCTGCAGGGCCTCCTTGACGCCCGGAGCCTCAGTTCTTTTTCAAGAGCGTCATGCCTGCCAGTTGCTGGGCCGCGAAAAGCACGACGCCATCCATTGCACGCGAACAGTCGGTCCCCGCTGCTTCCGCCAAACCCTAATCAACTTTTACGTCGAACTCGCGCTGAGCGGCACAATTGCTGGAATTCTCGGCAAAAAGTATCACTTGACGCTTGAAGTCAGCTGTGTAGCGCTACCGACGTGACACCGTCGCAACCGCGCATTTGCAAATGCGAACCGTCACGTCAGATCAAACAACAAACAAAGAGTGAGGCCTTAGGCCAGTGCCAGTGCGGCTGCACGTCGGCAGGCAGCACGGCTAGGGGGCTAGGGACTTCACGGCCTACCTAGGGAAATCACGGGTTCCAGCGCAAACATGGCGGAGCGGCTGCATTTTGCGGGGGCTTTGAAAAGGCGGTGTGCAGCTATTGCACAAATAACTTTTTTTTTCTTAGTTACTTAGTCGGAAAAGGCGAACGGGTACGGTTTTTATACCAGATTTTTATGGTATATAATGTGCGTATGTAGCAGGAACTGCTTGAGAACAGCAGGCGCGGCAGTTGAATGGCATAGGTGCGGTGCTTTTGGTCGCTTTGATCGCGAATATAGGTCGAGATTCTTGGTCACGAATATAGGTCGATAGCTGATTATGGGCAACATTTTTGGGAAAAAAAGGTCGACCTATATTCGATAAATACGGTATGTTTTGTTGGTATTACATACAGAACTTTTAAAAGAGTAGTTTTTGTTTTAAGCGAGAAAAAAATTTTATAACCTAATACCCACAAGGTTGTAGGAAGCTTGCCTTTGCCTCGCCTTCACTGCATAGCAGGTTAGCGCAGTATTCCAGCGTGGGCTTTTTAGCAGCGAATAATGCAATCATACAAAATGCTTGTCACATTTTAGTATATGCTGTAAAAACGTCAAAAATGGAA
>NC_051176.1:270447330-270497144 GCF_013339695.2 Rhipicephalus sanguineus | reverse complement strand
GTTTTTCAAGAGGGGCGTCATGGCCTGCCAGTTGCTGGGGGCGCGAAAAGCACGACGCATCCATTGCACTGAGAACAGTCGGTCCCGCTGCTTCCGCCAACCCCTAATCAACTTTTACGTCGAACTCGCGCTGAGCGGCACAATTGCTGGAATTCTCGGCAAAAAGTATCACTGACGCTTGAAGTCAGCTGTGTAGCGCTACCGACGTGACACGTCGCAACCGCGCATTTGCAATGCGAAACCGTCACGTCAGATCAAACAACAAACAAAGAGTGAGGCCTTAGGCCAGTGCCAGTGCGGCTGCACGTCGGCAGGCAGCACGGCTAGGGGGCTAGGGACTTCACGGCCTACCTAGGGAAATCACGGGTTCCAGCGCAAACATGGCGGAGCGGCTGCATTTTGCGGGGGCTTTGAAAAGGCGGTGTGCAGCTATTGCACAAATAACTTTTTTTTTCTTAGTTACTTAGTCGGAAAAGGCGAACGGGTACGGTTTTTATACCAGATTTTATGGTATATAATGTGCGTATGTAGCAGGAACTGCTTGAAGAACAGCAGGCGCGGCAGTTGAATGGCATAGGTGCGGTGCTTTTGGTCGCTTTGATCGCGAATATAGGTCGAGATTCTTTGGTCACGAATATAGGTCGATAGCTGATTATGGGCAACATTTTTGGGAAAAAAAGGTCGACCTATATTCGAATAAATACGGTATGTTTTGTTGGTATTACATACAGAACTTTTAAAAGAGTAGTTTTTGTTTTAAGCGAGAAAAAAATTTTATAACCTAATAACCACAAGGTTGTAGGAAGCTTGCCTTTGCCTCGCCTTCACTGCATAGCAGGTTAGCGCAGTATTCCAGCGTGGGCTTTTTAGCAGCGAATAATGCAAATCATACAACTGCTTGTCACTTATTTTAGTAATACTGCTGTATAAAACGTCAAAAATGGCAATAGGGCTAAAATTATGGAATGGTATCTTCTCTCTTGTACCATCAAAGGGCAGGTAATATTCAACCGCTTCATAGTTCAAAGGGGCAGAATTATAATGTAGTCGATGGCCTGCAGGACAGTTTTGGGGCATCGTGTTTGGCTTCTGATAATTAAGATACATGGTCTTGCATAATAATTAACGGCATAATTAAAATATACTTTGCTTAAGTTGTTTTTATGATGTTTCAGGTAAAGGTAGATGTGTGATCGCTTACCACTGGTTTGCATGATGAAATGATGTATCCTAGGTGTACACTTTCGAGATGATTCGATATCGTGCCCATAATTGACAGCTCATTCGCCATTTCCGGACGCGGTTTAACATTTTGATCCCGCATTTTCTTATGGCTCTATGGTGCTGAAAATGTTAAAAGTCCGTGACCGTTACCGGACTACTTCTCACACTCACATATACTAGCACGATTTTTTGCAGCATGATCGGAGATGGTCGAAAATTTACCAGGTACACTTGATATGGGATGAACCATATATGCATTTTTTGGTTGATATTTTAGATTGCGTTTTTCAGTCAAAGTGGTAAGTTCAAAGCCTATATATTATTGCTCAAAGAACAGAATGGCAATCATGGAGTGAATATAAAAGAGGATGTGTAGGACCCTCTGGTCATGGTTCTGCATGCAAGTATTAATTCTTCAATATATATATATATATATATATATATATATTTTTTTTTTTTGATTCCAGGATGGGTCTGCCATGCTTTCGATACGAGACATGGGCTACCTGAGTTGTTCACACCCTTCATTGGCATCTGATGGGACTCTGGTTGGCTCTGTGCCTGACAGCAATGCATACTGCTCATACGACACTACAGGTGTCTTCAAGCACATGGAGCAGTTTCTTTCTCTGGCTAAGGAAGGTGCGTATGCTTTCATGATAAAATTGGACCATGTGATTTAACAGCTTTGTTGGCCTTTTTTTTTTGTGTGTATATATGTAGTGCATTCAGGCCTGCGAACCATGCTGCGCAGTCTACAAACCGAGAGAGAGCGCCTTAAGCAGCACTTGGAGTCTGAGAGTGCTGCCAGCTGTGGCAGCAATGCTGCATTGATCGCAAATCTTAAGAACGCACTGACACAGGTGAACCCAGTTGCTTTCTTTTCTTTTTTCTGCACATTCCGTCGACATCGGCTATATATTGCATAATATTTTCTTCCAGGCAGTTCAGCAAAACTATGACCTTCGTGCCTGCCTAAAGAAGATTCACGAAGAGACTGATCCGTCAACTTTCCCAGCAGCTGATGGGTCGGCAGCAGAAAGCTTTGATGAGCCAACGGTGAGTTTTACATAAATTGCTTGCCAGGGGACATGACATTATTGCAGCCTGCATACAACTTCTGTCAAAAGCTCTGAGCTTGCTCGTTGTGTCTCCTAAGTGCCAAACTGACTGTGTGAAAACTTGAAAATAACTTGTACCGGCCTGCTGAAGCTTCGGAACCTTGGGGATGCCGTTAGAAAGTCACTTTGCAGCTTATAGTATGGGAAATGTCTCTTTTTTTTTGTGATTCAGGGTATGTTTGTATTGCTTGTACACTCTTACAGTAATGTTATTTCAACTGTGGTTAAAGGTACAAGATGGTCTGCAATAAATGAAGCTGACAGCAGAGTCTTGCTTTTAATATACTATTCACGTTTCAGTTTGGAAGAAGAAACAAAACAAAATAGTCTATATGTCATAGTTTTGCTTGCTGTACAAGGTGTGGCAGGTTAAATAACCTGACGGCCCAGGCATCTTGTGGGGTAATAATAGTAATATCTGAAGTTTAACGTCCCAAAACCACCATATGATTATGAGAGACGCCATAGTGGACGGCTCCAGAAATTTCTTTTAACGTGCACCTAAATATAAGTACACAGGCCTCAAACATTTTCGCCTCCATTGAAAATGCGCATCTTGTGGGAAGTGTGTATCCTTGATCAGCCACGTGCTTTGGTGTGAACGTTCTGCTAGTCCGTTGAGCAGAACCCTTGGTAGAAAAACTTGACATTAACTGACCTTGCCCATGTCTCACCTCAGCTTGTGCATCAACCTGTGCAGCAGTCGGTGTCACACGAGAGCTCGTCCGCACTGTCAACATCGGAGTTCTTTGACGCAGCTGAAAAGTTGTCACTGAGCAGCTCTTCCTCAGAGGAAGAAGAAGAGGAAGGCAGCTTTTGCAGTGAGGTGTCTGATGATGGCACTGAATATGCACCGGGTGCTGAGGGCAATCTCACAGACCGCCCTCCAATGTCTCAAGGGCGCCGTTCAAAGCTGCCAGCTCCCAAACCTGATGCAGGCGACACAAGCTTGTGGAACTTACTGTGTAAGAACATTGGCAAGGATTTGTCCAAAGTGAGCATGCCGGTGACCATCAATGAGCCCCTGAACATGTTACAAGTAAGTTATTTTCAAAAATAAAGAGCAGTTGTTATTAGCAAATTTACTTATGGACAGTTAGCATAAATTGAAATGCAAGCACTGAAGAATAACTTGACGGTGGTATCTACTAAATTCTTTATTTTGGGGCCACTATGGCCACTATACGTGTTGCAGCTCCACAGTCCTGTATCTGAGAATGCTAAATTATACAGGTGTCCTGCATGTTCTAAATGCGTAGACACATTCTAGTCTACAGTGGTTTGTTTGCAGTTCAATTTATGCCGCTAATACATTTCTGTAGAGTACTTGATAAGTTGCTTACAAACCTGTTTGAGAAGCCGAGCCTGTCAGATTACAAGTAAAAAAAATATATATCTAGCTCATAGAACATAGTTCTTTTTGATAGGTTTCTTTGTGATGGTGTAATGTGTGTACTGGCAGTGGTGTGCACTGCTCTTTCATTAATAATAGTTAATGCATTAATAGCTAATCCATTGCTTTTCCAGTTTTCTTCCTGCTCTGTATTTTCCCCCCCAAATTTAGCACTATTCTCAAAATTGTGCAGTGCACAGGATTTATAGCAAAACAGTGTGTCTGTGATGTCTGGCTTTAACTCGTAGTACCTTAGGTGGTCAAAAATAATCCAGTGTTCCCCACTATCGCATGTAAGGTCGTGGTTTTTGCACAGAAAATTCCGTATTGAAAGTGTTTTTAAATGTCCAGCTGTACAGTGCTGTTCAGTGTGTCTCATCGAAGCACACAAAAATGGCTGCCTTTTGTAATTCAACATTGCTCATGGCACATGACTCAGAGCAGTTCCACGTAGCGTCTGTGAAGTGTGCATGCAGGGCCCAATGTATCTTGCAGGCACTTGTTTAAGTACCAAGGTGCAGGCGGCTGCTTTATATGCATTCTCATTGCCCTGATATGTGTGGTAGCTTTCTAGATGCAATAGTAGCATCCATTCCGTTTTTTGGTATATACTTTTGAAGAGGGCTCTGAACCACCCCTCTCAAGATATGGGAAAGCACATTCTGCAGATAGAGGATGGAGTTGTGAACATCTCAGCCGAATTTCATAGTCATCTGAAGTGTGTGGCGGTCACATGTGGAGTGCAAAGTGGAAACACCCTCTTTTCAAATAGAGCTGTGGGCTGGCTGTGATTGGCTGCTTTTCGACATCATTTAGCAGATTCCGAGAGAGAGCTGTCGTTTGCTGATAGAGGTTTAGTTTCCGGGCAGTATTTTCGATTGGTGCAGTCCTTCCTGCTGTTACAGTGTATATTAATTGACTCATTTAACTAAACAGGGTGTAGTAGCGGAACTTTTTGAATTTTGATCAGTATAATGCATTCCCAAAAGTGAGAGTTGTGCACTTACACGTGGTTGTGCTTGCCCAATCAATAAAAATAAAACGCAGCACCATAGGCAGGGCCCACTGCTTTGGAAAAAAATAATTTGAATGCAGATGGGAAAGGGGAGTGTATTGCATGTAATATCTTGTCTTGTACTAGGCCTCCTTAAAATGTCACTTTGGTAATATATTTCTGAGAGGCACTTTACTAATTTCAAAGCACTTGTGAGACTTCGACAAAAAGGTAATGCAGAGCTTTTAGAAGTTCACTCTGATGGTGTTCAACTTCACCTAGGCCAACCTTTGCGATGGGCATTGTAGCAAGTTATTGACGCTCTAATTAGGCAAATGCTGAAGCATAACGTCTGTTTACTTGTTGCATTCAAGCAATGACCATAATCAAGAATCATTAGTCTTTACTGACTGTCCAAGAACTGTTTTCGAGCTTTTAAAATATGTACTGTTTGCTGATCTGGTGTGTTTAATTTTCGCTTATTTAATGTGTAGAACAGAAACATAGCAGACAATATGCAATAGCTTTGGTGTTGCAGCTTTTTTGCTGAAGCCTGCTCATTTAGGTTCAGTAATATTGATTTCAAAGCTCCTTGCTCCTCATGCATCATGAATGCTTTTGGAACAAGAGCCTGCAAGCATTCATCAGCACATGGCAATGACTCTGTGCCGTTGCCATTCACCACGTAGTGAGGATACACCATATGCTTAACAAAAGTGAGGATACACCGTATGCTGTTTTTCTGCTGACTTCATTTTATGCGTCAGATGAACCAGAAGTCATTAACCTGCAATGTGTTGTGAATATGTAATTGTGGTACCAGACTGCACTCTTGGGTTACATTATGTTCGTGGTTATTATTCACTGCTTCGAATCAAGCCAAAAGATGTCAAGTTCCAAGAGCAACACAAAGCAAGAAAGAAAATGAAAAAATTTCATATAGGTGCCATGATGCTTTAATGGTATGTTAGCCAGAAATTATCAAAAGGATTTTTTTTTATTTGACCTCATTCAATTGTTCACACAATTATTCAAAATATTTAGGCCCAACACCATTACTATTGTTATGATTTACTACCACACTGATCATTGCATACACCAGTGTTAGAACTACTAACATGTGTCATCTGCCATCTTTATTGCTTCTGATTAACTTCGGTGCAGAAAATCTTTAAAGGTTTATGTTTGTTTTTGTTTTATTTTTTATAGAGGCTGTGTGAAGAACTGGAATACAGCGATCTGTTAGATAAAGCTGCTTCAACTGAAGACCATTTTGAACGAATGGTGAGTCCATGCTTGGCTGCATGAATTTCCTGGAAAACATGGCTAGTTTGTCCAATAGTAATAGTTTTTCTAATAGTTCATTTGATATTGCCACATGAAATAATGTAGGCTAATACTGCATGTGGCACACATTTTTGAAAAGCAAAAATTTTGCCTTGGAAATACTGTTCTATTCACGAGAGCAATTTTAACTATAGAATTGTCTTTGTTGGCTTCTCAGCCTCACACTTCTCATTAACTTTTATTACAAGATTTAGTCTTGCCTTCAGAAACAATAATTACATAGGACTTCCTTCATGGATATTTTTATGCAGTATGTTCTCTATGAAGACTGACCCCTTGCCTCTGTCTTATTTTATCATGGCTGTGAAATGAAATGAAAGAAATGGAAGATACTAACTAGATTTGAGTCCAGATAAAATAATTGTATTTGCAAGCAGGTGCTGTCATTTTCAGATAAAAGACCTAGAAATACACTTGTTCAAGTTCATTTAGAGCATAATAAAAATTAACATTCACTTGCTAAGTTGCTGTGTGTTGCGACATTTCTAGTAGTGTATACTGTAGGTTTGAAAATTCAAGGAATGCCTAGGTTTGTTATAGTCTTTCTGCATATGCAGGTCATTAATTTGTATCTCAATATTACCAAGTTTTTTTTTTTTTCACCATGTCTTTTTACCATCCCAGTAGTGATTGTTGCAGCAGGAGGCAGTGGTTGCGGATTCATTTGATAAATGCAGAATATCAAACACACTATGGACTGTATGTAAAGTAACATACTGTCGTCATTTGCATTTCATTTTTCTTTCCTTTAATGTTTATGAGAAATTAGTAATTGTATTATGAAAGTATTATTTTTTATGTATCTCACCTTGGGATTTGTTCTGTTTACACATTAAGTTCAATCCTCTGACTTGTACTTGTCAATGCAGTTTACCTGGGACTGGAAACTAGCCTTTTGGCCATTGGTTCAAGCATTATGTACACATTTTTCATATCTAGTATTTATAAGATTTGATTGATTGATCGATTGATCGATTGATTGATTGATTGATTGATTGATTGATTGATTGATTGATTGATTGATTGATTGATTGAGGTAAAGTTCACTAGTTTGGTCTTTTCTGTTGTCAGAATCGAAGTCATGGTGTATATTTCTTACTAAAAAAATTGGTTGTACATTCGATTTCTTTGGAGTGCTGTCATTTTTCCATTCGTTTTTTTTTTATGTTTAACTTATCAAAATGGGTACTTATTCAACTCGCGCCATGTTAGAATTTGGTGCAAATACTGCCCGATGAATTGGTTTTGTGTTTTGGCGTTTTTTCTGCTTGTTGTTTAATTTGGCCTTCTGGATAGCTTGACCAGTTTCGTTGGTCCCGTCAGGGTTGAATTTATGAAGTCGACTGTAGCTGCTTTTTATATGGACAAATTTTAGGTAATTAGCATGCATCTTAATTTATTGGCTTCACATCCTTGAGTCTATTGCAGACTTTTTTATGTATATTTTAAACAAGTATGCTTTGATTGACTTCTGTTTTAGGTGTGCATAGCTGCCTTTGCTGTCTCCGGCTACAGCTCATCCTATCATCGAGCTGGGCACAAACCTTTCAACCCATTGCTTGGAGAAACTTACGAATGCATTCGAGAGGACAAGGGTTTCCGGTTCATTGCAGAGCAGGTGATAAGGATTTTCTGTATGGCCTTGAGCATTCCCTTTAAGACGTGCCTTGGATGTCTGTTTATTATATGTAGGGAACAAACAGCATTTAAATAAGGCCATGTAATGAGACAAGACATGTCTCTTCTTGTTTCTTGTTCTGAGGTTAATGCTGTTTGTTCATTTGGTCAAAAATATATCTTCTAACTAGCCCACATACAGTCTAACCTCGTTAATACGTACCCGCTTTAAGCGTACTAACGGTTAAAACGTAGTTGCGACGAATCCCCGACCGAGTCTCATAGAGCCTAATGCATTCGCTGACCGCTTAAGCCGTTGTGCTTCACCCTACGCCTACCGGTTAGTGCGTACCCTGCGTACCGCGATAACGTCTTGTGCCATAAAATTTTACTGCGCCGCTGAACTTCCCGACGCCACAATGTGCCGCCAAAGGTTTTCAGTCTTTTCGAAAAGTGCGTAGATCGGTCGATCACCGATTCCGACTTCCGCGCGATTGCGGCGATGCCTTTGCGGGTAAGCATCGGGAAAGAACGAAGGTGAGGCGGCGGCCACCGGCGAACGCGCCAGCATGACTTATCGCCGACAACCTTATCACAATAAGTATCTTCAGATATCTGTTCGGGCACGCGTGCGGCGCAGCACTGCTTTAAGCCTACTGCACGCTTTTAATAGGCGACAACCTGAACGCGCTGGGCCGCCGATCGCTGCCGCCTCGTTGTGCGGGACCGTGTTCAAAGCGCGCGCCGCTTTGTAGAAACGAAGGCAGCTCGCTGTTGCGGAGTTGAGCGTTGCTCGTCGTGGGCGACGAGAAACCTCTTTGCATAGACGCTATCATGCTAAACGCACGCGTACGGTACAGCAAGCGTAGCGCTGTTGTAACCATACTGCACGTTTTTATTGGGCGACCACCGAAACGCGCTTCCGTCCGCTGCCAGGACCGCTAGAGCGTCGCGGAGTGCGCATCGCTTGCAGGAAGTTCGTCATCGCCGCGTTAACCGAACAAGCTCATCTGTGCTCATCGCCGCATCTGTGCACGGTCTGGAGCGAAGTGGGTACGAAGAACACTCCCACGACAAATGCGCGCGTGCGGTACAGCAAACGGCCCGGCAGTAAGGCCGTGAGCCGAGAAGGCGACGCGCTGCACGCAACTAGCCAGGAGACGATAGGCTCCACGCAGCCGTACCGCGTTTCACTGGAACTGTGTCAGTTTTCGTTTAGTAGCAGATCGCGGTACAGACGCACTCACATATATCGCGGAAAGCCGATACTGTCCGTTCTTTCCAAAATGCTCCTTGGCGTCGGCACCGCGTGCTATCGGCACTATCAGACGGTCGTGCGAGAGTACCAGAATCTTTTCTCCAGTTTGGGAAAAAGAAAGAAAAGGCTTTGCAGCGGGTACTTTAGGCAATATTTGCTGTAGCACTGTATTTATTTCTTTGCTGGCGGCGATGGCGTATGCGAGGAGATGTAAATTTTTACTTGGTGGTTAATGTGTACTACCGTTTAGTGCGTAGTTATGCGGCGTTCCCGGCAGGTACGCATTAACGAGGTTCCACTGTAGTCACGTTAATATCTTGTAAAGAATCAGGAAGCTGTGTCAATCTGAAGGAAGTCTCCAGACGTGAAATTATCAAGGATTTTGGCTTCACATTTTCTCATGAAATATTATTGCATTAAGAGACAAACAAAGTGCTAATAGGCTGTTAATGATTTGTTTCAGGTGAACCACCATCCACCTGTTTCTGCCTGCTATGCTGAGTCTAAGAACTACAAGTTTTGGCAAGGTAGGTGTTCCAGCCAGCCTGAATTTTTTTTCTTTCACTTTCAGGGTATTATTTTTCTCAATTGTTAAGCATCTGTTCATGTGATATAAATTTTATTTCTTCGTGTTTTTTCACAGATGTTAGGATCAAAACCAAATTTTGGGGAAAGTCTATGGAGATCCTCCCAGTGGGCTCTGTTCACCTCGAGTTGTTGAGGTAAAGTGTTGCTCACACTTGCTAGCATTCTTTGCACTCATTTTAAACCCAACGCTTTCTTTGCACACTTCTCAGCAATTTGATGTGTCATCCCTGTAATGGTCGTCGTTGGCTGTTGTTGCTCTAGCCCCAAGAATATCTCCTCACGTGTTGGGATGCCATGTATATTTGCATGCACTTTTGTACATGCAAATATACATATATGCTTTGTGCCACATGACTGAACCCTCACTTTTTAGTGAGGGTTCAGTCATGTGGCACAAAGCTTGGTTCCCCACAAAACTATCAGATAGCATCGCCTTCCATGCATCACATGCATTGGAACCTGCTGGTAGCATCTGCAGCATCATGGAAGTTTTGCCATGCTGTGGACATGCTTAACCATTCCATTCATTGGGATGCTCTCACGTTGGTTGCAGCACTAGCATTTGCTGCTGCATTGCACTTTTGCTCATAACAAACCATGCGGTTCCAGCTGACAGCACTTATTTTTGATGCACCAAGATTGCTATCTTTGCACAGTGCCAGGAATGCTTGTGGCCATCTGCTTCAATTTATCTGGTGCAGAGACGATGATATCATTGGAAATGGTTGCTCAAGAATATTTCACCTGAATGAAACTTAGCTTTGCTATGTGCAGTGTACCATCACATCTGGTAACTGCTATGAGCAAGTTACAGGATGCATTTGTTGCCAAAAATCGCTACGTACTTCTTATTGTGTCTTGACTTGTTGACTCATTGAAGCTTCACTTACACCGATTCCCCACAAAACTATGGGATCTGTAAGTTTTCTTCTTTCATCTCTGTTATTTAGCTCTGGAAGTCACTACCAATGGAACAAGGTGACCACATGTGTGCACAACATCTTTAGTGGCCAGCGGTGGGTGGATCAGTACGGTGAAATGACAATCCGAGACCTGTCCCATGATGTGACCTGCAAATTGACTTTTGTAAAGGTGCAGCTTCTTGCTACATTTCTTGTCTTACCTTACGTAACCCTCTTCTGTATAACATATCATATCCCATAACATATCTCAGTGGGTTTTTATATGCCAAAACCATGATCGTAATTGTATCATGATATTGCTACATAAAACTGCCCAATTTAATTTTAATTTCAGTTATGCATTAGCAAGTGTTGTTTTTTCAAGGCATAAATGTGCCTCTCTAGCTTTTTCATAGTAGTTCCAACACTAATTGAAAATATATATGCTTCTTTAGCAAATAATGTTGGTGGGCCAAAATGCTTTAGTGATGCAGCTGATGGCTACAGCTCTGAATCAGTTTAGCTAATTCCACTTTGCTTTAGCTTCTGCAGCAAGCTGCTTTTTTCCTCTCCTCAGATAATGTGGGTGGCTCACACACATCCATGCATGTGCAAGTCGGTTAACCTTTTCAATTTCAGGGAACTATTTTGTCGAAATATGATGTGCACCCAATTATTTTAACAGGGGGGCTAAAACACATATCTGTACAGTGTGCACAATACTATTACAGTTATATGAAGTTATTACATATGCATAGTGATATTGGAATGATTTTGGAACTGATTGCTTTCTTTCTTGCTTATCTCTGAAACTTGTATATGAGAATGCTCTCCAACTCTCTCTGTGGCCAGTGCTTGAAGCATCTGATCTGTTGCATTATTTTGACTTGCTATAGGCCAGCTATTGGTCTGACAAACGCCATGAAGTTTTTGGAACTGTGGTCAACAAGCAGGGAGATGTCATTTGCAACCTCTCAGGACAGTGGACCGAAGCCATTTACTGCGGTGTCGCCCCTGCAGCAAAGTGCATCTGGAGGCCTGGTAAGGAGGCTATATTATTAGGAAACAGATAACCCTATACATATTTCTCAGTAAATGAAATTCCTGCTGAATGTAACATTTTATCCTGGTCCCTTTAGGTGCTGTTTAACGAGATTCTGCTGTATTAATTTTGGACGCATTATTTCACATCCGTGTAGATTTAAAGATAGGCTTTGTTTTAACTCTTTCGTGACCATGGGAAAATTTGCCACATTTTGTATGCTTTAGTAATTATTTTTTGTTATGAGTAGTATGATAGATACAGTGTAATATTATATATCAATATAAAGCTAAGTGTACTTTTTAATGGTGTTACTTAAAAAAATTAATATTAGGGTGTAATATGCAAGAATATTTATGAAAAACAAGATTTATTGAACATTGCATAGAACATTTTTAATGTAGTGCTCCCAGCATGAACGAAAAAAGAAAAGAAAGATAATCGGAAATATACAAAATATTTGCTCAACAGTTTTCTATATTAGAGCTAAGTTTGAATGATCTAGCTCAAAAAGCGTATGCGTTACCTTTTTTTTTGACTGCCCAGTGAAAACTACATTGTTCCAGCAGGTTGCATGGCTATATTTTTTCCCTTTACAAATTTTCCAGAAAAAGTAATACATTAAATATGATTAAGAGGAGGAATAAATTTGGATTGATCCATAGGTATTTTAGCAGGTTATGCTAAATAGCAGCACAGAACAAAATTCAGATACCAAAAGGTAGGACTGGACACGGCAACAAAACATCCTAACGTATGGCTTCACCGCACATGATAAAAATATTCTAAACTTGTAAGCTTCAAAAAAGTCTTCACATTTGAATGTCTGACACTATCGAAATAGGTGGAGCCATGTCTGAAAGCTCTAAGATGTAAAAAGAAATTTTTTTTCTAAGGTCACTGTGCTGCTAGGCAAAACAGCCGTTACAGGTGGCATTTGTCCGGTCGTCAAGTTTCTTGATCTCATAGCATTTTTTGCATTTTCTCCGCTTCGTCAATCAGTACGATTTGTTCTGAATGTTCTTGTTTTGGGGACATGTAGCCATGGAAGCTTGACAATGCTGATATAGGGCAGCAGGAAAATGATATTCACCATCTCTATGGCCGTGACTATTTCCCAAGAACCATCATCCTCGGCATAAGACTGCAGAATTGGCAACCACGCACACTAATTTTTGTTAACACAAATCCTGTTTATTACTTTTGCTGTGAAAAAGATGCCAAAAACGCCGATTTTCCTTGTGACACATATTGCTTCACTGCGCAACACCACTCTGAGGACACGGCCAAGTGCCCATCTTGGGCTGAACATTACTCTCTACTGGCTGAAGATGATGCCACCAAATCTTCACCATATACTGTTGAGGCATTATAAATAGGAGATATATAATAGTGTCAACGTCCTCACAACATTTCAATCGAAGTGAAAAAATCGATGTGCCAGAAAGTGTAATGCACTGATCAACACCTGACTATGATCCGGGCTCATTCTATGGTTTATCATCCGAACTATATTTCCATGATTTGATATCATCCTCAGAGTCACTTCTGCTAGAAACAGCAGAAAAATTGCTTGCAGATGCAACAGAATCGTACAAGGAGCAACATTTCCGAGAGGGTCTCGCTTTGGGGTTGTCAGCCATTTTCGAGAACGAACCATGCGAGCCACTATCTCTGAGTCGCTGTTAAAAATCGTCGCCGCTCGGGAAAAAAAAATGAACTACGCAGGAATCGAAACATTAGTGCTTACAGAATGTGCTATACATGGTGCAATTAGTTGCTAGGAGCGCCCATGTTTTTTAATTAACGCTCAGCGCATTCGGGTCACCGGTGACCCACGTTCTATAGGCGCAGTCACGAAAGAGTTAAGGGAACATTGCTGAGGAATGCCGAGTATGAGTTCTGGGTAGTCACTGTATTACTATTAACCAGTGCCCTTGTGAATGGCAGTGCTGATGGTAAAAATACCAAGGCATGTTTGCCACCATCAGCATCATCGTCTCAGTGTGTCTGGAACCCAGTTGGCTGACACATTATGCTGCCTAACACTCTCTCTCTCCATTTTTTAAAGGGGTCCTGAACCACTTTTCGAAGTAATCTTCGAATGACCTCAGTATCAGAGTTTATTGCTTCCCAAATCGATTGTTGCAAAAATGTCTCTAGTCCATCAAGAATAAACGGAGTTACGTGGATTTTTCGCACACTTTAAGCACTTTCTCCTCTGATCCCGACGAGCACGCTGGAAGCTACGCAAAGAGGGATGACATGGAGAAAGGAATCGACATCAGCGCGTGTCATTACCTTGAGCATGCGTCATGAAACGTGGTCGCTGTCTCCCGTTACGATTCTTGTGTGCACTAGTATTGCTGCTGTGCAATTTTAGCTCACTATAGAGCGCAGCGCCGGTACGTGGTGACACCCTGTGGCAAAAAGCATATCTGATTCCAAATGCTGCTCCTGATTTACATCAGCGGTCAGCCGATATCAGCATTCAGCTGTTTGACACCTTACAGCTGGTGCCCCACCCACTGAAGAGAGGGCACTTGAGAAAGTGGCAACTTCGTGCGCCAGCTACGAAATTTGGCTCAACTGTTCACAGCAGTGTTTGCTGTTTGTCGAATGTTTTTTTAGCACCAAGCCCAAGGGCTGGTTCCCCTTTAAGTATTAAAAAAAAGTATATTAGCAGAGAGGAGGGCTCAACAGTGAGTTCCAAAATTGTGTGGCCAACCATTGCATCAATTACACCAATCATGACTAGATTTTATTGTGTCTGCAGACATTTAGGTCATTTATGTACATTAAAAAGTTGACAAAAGATGTCAGGCCAGGTGTCTTTTTTTTTAGTGTTCAAATGTAATGTATTCCCCTGTTATAAAAAAAAATGACTAGCTTCAGGCAGATCTTGCCAAAAATGTTTACATTACAGGGAGCCGATGCCTAAATTGCTAAATGTGTGCCGTCGTTTCCCATCTTATATTTTCACATTGTTTATGGTACAGTCAACTGCCGATTTTCGGACTCCCTAGGGACCGCGAAATCGTCCGAAAAATCGGGCAGTCCGAAAAAACAAATTCATGCTTTTTTATTCCGCTTAAGCGGTCAAATCGCCACAGCCACGTCCGAAATAGCTTTTAATGCCTCCCAGTACAATTATCAGGCATTTTAGTGCGCGCCCAGGCTCTCGCAAATACATTCGGTACCTGCCGCGAACCCCGCTTAACTACGTACGTGCCAACCGCCACTTTTACATCTCGTGATGAGCGCCGCTGATAACTGCAAAGCGCGGAATAGATTACGGCTATCTCGCATGAAGCGTTTCTAAACGATGACGCGGAACACAAAGACTGTGGCGGAAGTGCGGACGACTCGTCCGGCATTCCCCGATGCGTGTGCGCATATGCGCACACACATCGCCGAATCGCCGCTGATACGCAGCATTTGCTGCCGTATCAAGCCGATCGTTTCTAGTTGTGTGCAGTACATCGCCAACTAAACTGACGCCGTCACTTTACTGTTGCTGTATCGTACGCACGCATTTATCATGAAAGGGTTCGTGATGTGCACTTAGTTCTTGACCGCACACGGGCGCTGCAATGGCGAGCTGGGTTTGTCCGCGTAGGCAACGCGTCTATGCGGCGCACTTAGCGGTCTCGCACAAAGAGGCAGCAGGAATGGCGGCGCGGCGCATTTGGGCTCTCGCCTATTAAATGCGTGCAGTACGCATGCAACTGCGCTAGGCCACGAGCACTACCGAGCAGTTAACTGAGGATGCTTATCGTAAGGGTTGTCAGCGATTAAGTCGTACCGGAGCGTTTGCCAGCTGCCGCCATCACGCCTCCGTCCATTTCCGCTGCTTATCCGTAACATCGCCGCACGGCGCCGCGATAGCGGCCCCTTTGAATTTCTGGTCTGCTTCACCCCATAACGCTTCGGCATTGCGGCAAAGCTGACTTTCGGACTCTGCTACTGTCGCACACAGATCGACTCGCGTACGCGCTGGTTCAAACCTAAGAGATGATTGACGCGGCAGAGGTGAGGGCTCCAATTAATGCCTTTCGGACCCACAATTCGGGCAGAAAGTCCGAAAAATCGGACACCGAAGAGTTTCAGCGTCCGAAATTTCGGACGTTCTTATACATTGACGTCTATGGGGCTGGTGACGGTGCCGCGATAGTGTCCGAATTTTCGAGCATGTCCGGAAAATCGGGCGTCCGAAAAATCGGCAGTTGACTGTATACCAAGCCTCCAGTCACAGGAAGGTGTTTTCACTTCCAAAAGTGTAATCTGCCAATGTGGCTTCTTCTCCTTTAGTACATTTTCTATGATGTTAGTTGTGCATGAGCCATAAGAGTTGACTATTTGCAAAATTTGGAGTGACTTCTAGCTTAAGCTGCACGGTTGGAAAACAGTGCCTCTCACAGTTTACGGGCTAAGCATCACAGAGACAGCTGCTTCTGTAGTGTAGTTCAAGCATGTTGGCTTGATGCAGCTACACAACTTCTGCCATTGATAAGGAAGAGGATTCCCGTCCCATAGGACTTTTCACAGTGTCGCATTTTGAGCGATATTTATTTGTTAAAAATCTACAAGTCTGTTTCCATGGAATGCCGTTTTTCACCGAATACCTCTTGTGTACAGACACTGCTTACTAAGATGGGTTGCTGTTGTTTGATCATGCTTTTATGTAAACTGAATGCTAAATGTAATAGAAATGATATATAGTATATTGTTTCTGGCATATTGCTTCTCTGGGGCATGTTTTCGTTATGTGATTTTCTTTTAACTACTATTGATCTAAAGATCCAGAACATCTACCTCACTTATTTTAAAATCTATTCACGCTGCTTAAGAATGCGGTTGAGTTTTTGTACAAAATAAGTTTAAGCGGTTTTCCTGTCCTTATTCTTGGGTTGTGCAAGCGAACGTAAATCAGTTTTAGAGGTTATTTGTTCATTTCAAAGTTTAACAGGGGCTGAACCATTTTTTAACTAGAAGGGGGTGGAGGGAAGCAAGATTTGAATTCGAAACTTTTTCTTCACAGGACCCCAAGTTGTGTTCAGCGCTCCTCGAGCACTGCTCACAGCTTTGTTGCACTAAATAGCATTTCTAGAACACTATATTATAAAGCACACTTCCTCAAGAATTATTCATAATGATTTGGTGTTAACCAAGCATCAACAGACATTTCAAGCCATAAAATTGGCCGCGTATCTGCGTGCTTCGCTGCAAATGTCGTGTAAAGACGATAGAAGAGGCGCTGTGTGAGATATGGACGCCATCTGGCAATACGTCGGGAAACATGAGTGCTGTGTTGCGTGCTGGTAGTCCCGGCGCAGCAGCAGGCGAAGACCGGCGGTGACCAACGCGACCGGCGGGGACGCCAGCCAGCCCGAAAACGCGGTTTGGCGCGAAGCGCTGAAGCAGAGAAACGTCCGCACTCAACGAGTACTCTCCACACACTCTTTTATTTACACGTCGCCTGGGTAAAACAGGAACGCCAGAGCGGCGCCCACAACCGGCAGCCTGAAGGCCGCCCACAACGCTGCTTTTTCATTTTTTAAATATTTTTTTTCACGTTCTTGGCCTTCTCAAAACTAAAGTTTTTCAACACCAACCCATGGCATTCGTACAGTGCAACAGAACCGAAACCGAAACACAACAATGAGCTCGTGCGAAGGGCGCGGAGGAAGGCAAATTTCAGCGCAGTCGCATTTTCAGCTTTGTTGAAACAGCGCTCACTAGACGACGACGAAGTAAAAGAAGGCACAGGACAGGCTCTGCCTGTCCTGTGCCTTCTTTTACTTCGTCGTCGTCTAGTGAGCGCTGTTTCAACAAAGATGAACGCATACCAACTCGCTCAAGCTTCCATTCTTATGCATTTTCAGCGCAGCTTAAGAAACTAGGGTCCTTAAAATTACGTATGTATGCATTTTCTATTAAAGGAACACGCCACCTAATACTTACCTAGTGATGTTGCACCTCAGATATGCATGATATTTACTTTTTGATCGACAACGTTCACAAGTATGAACAGCCGTACCAGTTCAAGACGGCTGGCCCTTGGGCAAGTGGTTCAACTTTGGCCGAGTGGCTGAATCGAGGGACGTGCCGACAAACAGAAAGACAGAAAGACAGACAGACCAAAATTTCTGCGTTTAAGTTCCCCAAGAAAGACTATCGTCTTTAATATTTTGCCGTGCAGGCTCATCTGTTTTCTTTCCTTTTGCTATAATCCTAGTGTGCGCAAGGCATCGCCTATCCTTTGGTTTTATGGAAACCTGTGTTAGTGTCCTCGTTTTGGATGGGGCCAGCTTGCATAGCAAGTTTCCACAGAGCTGCTTATGGCCAAATTGCGATTCCACTCACTTTGTCACTGTGCTGATAGTGATGTCATCAGAAGAGAACAAAGATTTTGGTGGCACTTTCAAAAGAAAAAATTAACTTTTGCTTGAGCTCTTTCACCTGTGCGAAGCACCGTACACGGATATTCATTTTGAGCAATTACAATAAGTGCCTTTACACCAGGTACTTGTTAAAATCTTGAGACATGTTGTGTTACAAATTCATAGTGTTGGTGTCTACAAATATCCATTTCGTTTTTCTTTTGCCAACCAAGGAACAATGCCTGAAGACTATGAGCTGTACTATGGTTTTACACGGTTCGCCATTGAACTGAATGAACTTGACCCACAAATGGCCAAACTGTTGCCTCCAACTGATTCAAGGTTCCGGCCAGACCAAAGGTACCGCTTCTACTTCTGCAGCTCTGTCTCCTGTGTCTGTGCGTTAGCAATTTCCTTAACCCTTTGTGTGCTGGTTGTATTTCTGATGTGCAACATATTCAATTTCTGTCTAAGTAACACATTAGCAGGCTTTCATTTCAAATGTCATTTATTGTCAATACGTTGCTGAACATTCAATAGTTTTCTAAATCTGAAAAAGTAAAACAAATGAACTAGGACTTTGCAAATTTTTTAAATTATGGTATTTGTTTCTCTGACAACATGGCCTCCTTGTTGCTGTCATGGCCTCCTTGAAGACACCTCGCAGTCAAACATAGTAGTCCTTTGAATGAAGTTAATAAAAGCTTTAGAATTTCTGCATCGTTTAGAAAATGTGGGCATTTACAGCAGTCTGCCATGTTGGAAATGAAGGACACAAGCAACACTAATAGGCTCTAAGGTTGTCGTAAAGCTTTACATTAACCAACTACTGAGGAGATGGCACGACCAGCCAGTGGATGTTTAATTTTGTCGAACAGCAGAATTTTTCATGTTTCATGTTCTCAAATTATTTCAGCCATGGCTAGAGTTGTGCATCGGTGATCAGACAAGCGTACTTGGGCACAGCACTTAGAATTTTGAATAAGAGAAACATACTTGAATGCTGTAATCAACTTATTTTTCAGAATTTTTGGGTGAGTCTACAGTTCATGTTTAGTTTTGGGAACATTTTATCCTTAGGTGTAGTTAGAGTATATGTTCTATCATTCCACTGCATGGAATTCAGTGCTCATTAGTTATTCTTGAAGTTAAAATTGGGTGAAGAACATATATATCTGCTAGTATTAATCGAGCTTTGTCGTCCTTGTAAATATATTGAACTTGTTTGCGGTAATTAAGATATCAATATATTCCTGAATGGACCTTTTCAGTTAATCATCCCATACGGAATGTGCAATTCCACCACTGTCAGTGAGCATTACAGCAAAATGAAGTGAAAAAAAAAATGAAGAGGTTGGGTTTGCTATGTGAATGTGAGGTGGTCCCTTGGCTCCAATATAGGAGGAGTCGGGGAAGGAATATTGCTTGCGGACGTTACTCCAGGCAAAAGGGGGAAGGTGTCTCTATTTACGAGGACACTTGCGTCCTGGTGGCATGGAGCATGACAGTTAACTTCTCCACTAATGAACCGATATGAAAACTTGTTTGGGTGAAACGCTCCCACTTTACAATTATGACCAAAGTTTGCGATAGAACCTGGTGAGGGTCCCTTCGAGAAAAAGCTTCAGAATGTTTCATAACCAAATGTTGTTTGAGATCTTGCACTTACTGGGATGTCATTGTGTATGATTACAGGCTGTTGGAGGAGGGCAACATTGCTGCAGCTGAAGCAGTAAAGTCTCAGTTGGAGCAGAACCAGAGGGAACGGCGGAAGCAGAGGGAAGAACAGGGCATTGAATATCAGCCAATGTGGTTCAGGTAAGTTCATCCTTCAGGCAGAAAGCTTTCTTGAAGGGGCCCTGCAACACTTTTCCAAGTAATCATGTAATGACCTCACTATCGGTGTTCATTGCCCTCACGAATCGACTGCCACAAAAATTTTTAGAATCCGTCAAGTGCAAGCGGAGTTACAGGGATTTGTCATGCAACCTAAGCGCTTTCCCTCTCCTTTTGTCCCAGCGAGCGAGCTGAAAGCGACACCGGACGGGGGGGGGGGGGGATGACAACAGGGTAAGAGCTACGTACGTCAGCGCGCGTCATGACTTTGAGCACTTCATGACCTTGCATCATGACCCTGAGAAGAATTGGCTAAAACATGTATTTTCTGAAAATCACATTTTCAGTTTCTTTGCGCGGCCTTTTTCTCTCCGATTCCAAAATAGCTGCCCTGAAAACCACGTAGAAGTGCTCTAAATAATATGTTGCGTCCACCAAGGTGATGAAAATTGTTGCAAAATCGCAAAAAAAAAATGCGTTTGTCAAAAAAAAAACAGTAGCTCTGCAATGGTGCAATCGGGCGCCGCCATCTTCAGGTCCTTGTAATGGGTATTTTTCTTTCTTCAAATTCTCCACTTCAGCTAGCTCCTCCTATGAGAAACAAGCGCACAAAAAAAGCAAAGGCTTGAAGGTCATTTTGAGGCTCCCGATTAGCCAAGTCTGCCATGTTGCTACAGCACGCCTCGCCATTGGTCCAACACCCGCTTTGAGGTAGCGTTGTTGGGGTGCTCCGTGCAAAGGGAAAATTGTACAGAGCAAGAGACACAACTTTTTTTTATATATAAATATTTTCGGTGGTACTTGCTTTTGTAAACTACAGTACCTTAATGTGCAGCATGCCTGTTGAAACTGCACAGCCATTGTTCCACTTCTCCGTCAGGTACTGGAGAAGTCAGTCTTCTATCGCTGGAAACATGTAGTGCTTGCATTGTGAAGGGCACCTCTGTAAAATTGCTTTCCTAAGTGTGTATTCTTGGGTGCACCATCGTGGTACATATTTTTCATCAATCGTGAACTTCCCACTAGCCACTCTTTTTCCATTTCTTTGGAGAAGTCAATATCAGTTTCATTTTAAAGTGGGCAGTGTAGCCCACATATTTCCCCATCCAGAAGTGATGATAGTGGCAAACTTACAAACAGAGAAAGTCGATAAGCTTCACTGAACACTTTATACACCAATTCCGAGATTGCATGTACTAATTTGACGGGAAAGAACAAAAGGCATGAATGGGGTGTTGGTGGCACTGGCACTGGCTATTCTTCGCTATTCCCGTTGCATGTCACCTGCTTGCATAGGTCAGCAAATATATTGGAACTCACTCAGACTCACTCAAGAAATACATTTTGCTCTGAGAGCTCACTCGGACTCAGATTCACCGCACTTTACTCAACCGGACTCACTTGAACTCAGGCTCACTATACTTTTTCTCAACCGGACTCACTCGGACTCAAACTCACCAACATATTCCTCAGCCGCACTCAGACTCACGGCTTGAACTGAGCATGAGTGAGTCAACTCATGAGTCTGCTGGTGTAAAATTAGCATTTCCTATCATGGTGTAAATGCTCTTTAGCGCCAATAGCTCACATAATCGGTGCTCTACAATAAGCCTTTTGACCTCGTACCTTCAAATACGAGTTATCAGTGGTTGCAATCCAGTAAAGACGTTTTTATGAAATAATGCAACTCACAAGAGATATTTCTATCAAGAACGTCCCATGAAAGAGTTTGCAGGGGGAGTTCATGGCACCCTTGGGGTGGAGCATGAACGCTGGTGAGTTGAGACATGTGTGAATAGATTTGAGTATAAACGTAAGCCGATATAAGGCTGTTGGTAATGCCGATAGGGGAGTACATAGGGCCATTGGTCGGCAATAAAAGGTGGAGCTCACTCACATTCACTCAATAAATATATTTTCCGCTTAGGGCTCACTTGGACTCAGACTCGCCAAAATTTTCCTCAACCGGACTTACTCGGACTCAGACTCACTAAAATTTTCCTCAACCGGACTCTCTCGGACTCAAACTCACCAATCTATTGCTCAGCCGGACTCACTCAGACTCACGGCTCGATCTGAGTCTGAGTGAGTCTTGAGTGAGTCGACTCATGAGTGAGTTTGCCGAACTATGCCTGCTTGCAGTAATAAATAGTGACGCCCTGGAGACCAGCGATTGCAGCATCTCAATAATGGCCGTGGAATCTCAGAGGCTATGCTTTTGCTACTTGCTGGCTCATTGTTTTGCCAAATATCAAAACTGAAGAAATAAAAAAGCTTCGCAATTAACACTCACACAACAGATGGCACTGCCAACCTTCTGAAATATTGAGGGTGCAGTCTATACACGGATAATTTTTAAACATATTTTTTAGGGGATATTCGTTACAAAGTTTTGGGCATGGCATTTGTATGGGTGCAGCCATTACACAAGTGTATATGTTATGGTGTTCAAGAGGCAAATAACTTCTTTCAGTTACCATCACCTGTAAGTTTTGCTGGTGATACATCAGTACAAATGTCGCTAAAGAGCATAGACAGGCCCCCACAGCCCAAAGGCTTCTTTGTTAATGTGTGAGCAAAGACCTGGTTTACAATACGTACTATATCACAAATAACAAAAGCTTTGGGACAGTTTATTTTACTTTTGATTATGCCAGCACATTACTGAATACAAGCAAAAGTGGGGATGGGCGAGTAGTAAATTTAAAGCTCGAAGCGAATTCGGAACGAATAGTAATTTTGTCGAATAATTTCAAATTGAATAGTTTGAATAGTATTTATATATAACATATTATTAAAAAAATGAGCATTTTTGTCATGACCCAACTAACTTGTGCGGTATTTTTTAAGAATTGGAACTAGGTGTGCGCGAATGTCACTTTTTTGGTACAAATAGTGGCAGGATTTGAATAGTAATAGGGTACAAGTTATAAGCTTTAAAATACTTTATTTTAAAATTTGCCATACTTAGTGCATATAAGGCCACATAAAATGCTTTTAAACTTACATTTATCCTTCATATGTGGCTTCGCGGCAGTGCGGATTCCCCTGGATAGGCGGTTTCTCAACATAGCAGCCCCATGCTGCAGTGAAATTACCTTTTTAGGTGGGTCACGTGCAGTCACATATACTATTCGTTAATTTCGAATAATTCAAATTTGTGTCGGCGCGAATTCGAATATTGAAATATGCGTTTGAATGTTCGAAGCGGTCAAATATTCGCCCATCCCTAAGCAAAAGGCTTTCGCTGGTTGCCTACATTTCACTGTGCTTCTCTTGAAACTCTAAATATTTTTAGATATACTGCTAAGAGAGGCATTGCAGCTAATGCAGTGGCCTTGTTGTTTTCTGCAATACCGGATTGTCTCTGGCCTCAAATAGACCTACAGCAAATATTGCCAAAGCTTGTGTACTAAAAAAGAAAAAAAGAAGTCATGGCAGTAATCTTTTATTACCATTTCAGAAAAGAGACAACGAAAGATGGCAAGGAGCATTGGACTTACACTCACAAATACTGGGAGACTCGCACAAACCCTGGCTTCAGCAGCATCTCATTTCCCGAAAAGCTTTGGGATTCTCTTTAACACAGCAGGGCTCACTCACGCACAGTGCCAGAGTGGTGGTAGAAGTATTTGTGGATCCTTCTTTTTTTGTTTTGTTTTCTTATTTGTTGCTGTGCAAGTGCACAATCCGAATTTTGCATTATTTTCACCATTAACTTGCACTGCTTGTTCTTTTTCCACTCTGAGGGTGTGCGCCTGAATTCTTTGTGTCACTAACTGTATAAGCGGCATTTTGTAGTTTCGCTAGGTGACTACCTCCAGTACAGTGCACACATCGAAGCGTGGTATACTCAAGTCCTTGTTGTTTATTGATTGATTGATGCTTATCTGTTCGGCGCACATATCATGTGTATTTGGTGCATTTTAATTAGTGTTAACTCTGCTCCTACCCATGGACTTTCATGCTAGCAGTACTCCTGCTGGCAGGTGATAATTGCTGGGGCATTCTAGTTGTGTGATGCTTGTGAGTTTTACATACTTTGAATTTTGAAAGAATATGCTGCTTCAGATTGCTCTACTTGGTGACATTAACCTTGTACCTTCACCAGGGGTGTGGAAATATCAAATTATTGTTTTTTCTATTGTTCTCTCATGCTTTCATGTTAACAAGGAGTCTGCTCTCTTGAAAAACATGGAAGAACATGATTCACACATTGTACTCTTTTGACCTGGGTACCATTAAGCATGCTCATTAATTTGAAGTGCCTGGTTTTAGAATTGGTGATTTAATTTTTATTAGAACAGCAACTTTTTTCAAGCTTCCAAGTACTAATAAATTATCATTGTTGGACAGGCTTTTTGAATAACAATAAACACAGACACAAAAACAAGCACTGTGGGACATGTTGTCAAGTGGAACATCTTAAAATTGTAAATATTCAATGTGATCGATTTGTATTATGGAACCAACAATACCGAGAAACCAACTAGCTGAAAACAAGCAGGGGTAAGTCACTGTGTTTGTCAAGTTGTTACATGCATATCTGTTAAAATTCCCAGCACCTTAAGGCAACATCTGGGAGTAATATTAGTATTGTTCACTGCTTGTAGATGCTATGGTTGGTGAAATAAGAGAGGACGTGTGGGCTGTACGCTTATGCTGCATAATAAATAGATGTATAGGAGGTTATGGGGCCATGAACGTTTTGAATGAATGGATATTCAATCATTGATCCTGTAGTGTGTATTCATGGTGTGTGTATATACTGTTGCACAGTTACTGGGTTTCATAGCCTGGCCATAGTGGCTACATTATGGGAGATTGGTATAATGGCCAAGTACTTAGGTTTTAGTACTACACATTGCCACAAAATGGTCAAAATCAATCCAAAGCACTTCACTACAGGATTTCTCACAAGCAAGGCATTGCTTTTGGGTATGAACCCCATCAATCAGTCATCAAACAAATAGTTAAGTTCATTTTAGCAACGTTAACTTCTTTCTATTTTACGACTTGAACTTGTGCATTATTTTCAATGCTCTGTTGGATCTCAGCTTTCTGTTAGCAGTGTTTGAGAAAAGTGCAGTTTTGATATTTTCACACCCCTGTGTATAGATACTGTTGAAGTGGCCAGTTTGTACAACACATTGATACAATGTGTTTGTATTATTTGCTACAAGGATTTTATCATTTACTTGCTGCCATGTCATAAGATGCCAAGGACTACATTCTGCAGTGCTGGTGCGTGAAAACTGCTTTAACAGGTTTGGGTTGCTGTTGAAACCCTCGAGTTTGCCTTAACATGTGGGACAGTTTTGACCAGGTGCACTGACTGGCCCACATTCTTACCTAGCCATGTACCATCCCGATACACGTGATGCTTCCATATATGAGTAGGCAGGCACAGTTCAGTGTCTGTACAACAGTAGTCTTTCGCTCTGTATAAAAACGAGAGGCAGCCACTCTTATACATAAGAAAATAACCTAGCTAGAATGAAGTTCACCTTTTTTTTTTCCTGTGGTCACTGAAGGAGCCCTGGAACACCTTTGCTTGCCTTTTCCCAGATATCAGTCCATTTTTCACTCTTTCATCGACATTGTGTTGCAGTGCATTTGATAAAGGTGCCAACGTTTGACTTTCTTATTTGTAAATGTCGATTATGTTTCGAAGCACATTGATAAAAGGTTAAAATTAATGGGTTCAGAGCATTATTTTGGAGGAACTTTTAAGTGTCTCTCTTTGGCAGCTGCATGCTACTTTCAGATAATGGCAACTTTCTCTTAAATGACTCTTCTTTCATCTTGAAGATTTCTGCAGAATGGATTCAGTTATTCAGTGTTCCTCTGCTTCTAGATATCAAATTAACTACCCCCTCGCCTTGCCATATACTAGCCTCCCAATTAACTCGGTTGAAAAAGTGGCTACCCACTGAAAGGGTGTGGTGCTGGTTAACCGAAGCAGGATGAATTTTTGTTCAGATATGAAGCTTTTGTTATGTTTAGCCCGTGTGGGTTTCCTTGGTAGCTTCAAGTGGGCACCAACGTTCTCTTGCATGTTTATGCATGGCTGCTTAACCCTTTGAGGGCTTTTGCCATACATGCACGGTGGCGGTTTTCTGCTCCGCAAGGTCTTTGCCATACGGGTACGTTTTTGACTGTCCGTTTGCAATTTCACGCCGTAATGATGATGCATGCTCACTGGGAGGTGCTGCCTGTCCTACAAGCATTTGAAATGATTGTGCTACCTTCTTGCGGAGATAAAACAGAACTGATTTCCAGCTTCAGCGTGTCGCATGCTCTGTGGCAACGCCCTTTCGTGATTTCGGTTTCGCCATGTGATCGCAATGGAGGCGCGCGAAACTTGATTTTTATCTTTGTCGGCACTCCCTTGCAGGGGCGGCGCAAGTTGATTTCCGTCTTTATTGGCGCTGCTATTAGCTTGTTTATCACCAACGCTCACGAGGTATTGTCGCTGTCCTTGTTTACTGTGTTTACTCTGCTTAAGGCAGCCGCACACAGAAAAGATGTCGTGTGTATTAACACAACTCGTCGCTCGAAGAGGAGAATGGACATGCATTTTATGTGTGCATGCTGCGATAAGGCGCTGTGCGTAGACCCGTGTTTCAAGGATATCACGCTCTGAAATGCTATTGAGCATATTGCAGCTCTGAGTGATGCTGACATCAAAATACTGTTCCTGATTTTTTTTACAATTCTTTCATGACTTTATACATTTGGTACATTCAAAATCCGCAATAAAGTAATTTGACCATCTGGGAAACCTTTTTTTAAAAAAATTCGACCCTCAAAGGGCTAACAGCGGGTGTGCCTTGGTCCCACTTCGTATCTGGCGTGCCAATGACAAGGGGAGACAAATAGCCTCAATGACAAAAAAACAGTAGCATCTGTAAAAGGTGTTTCGGGGCCCCTTTAAAAGTTGTGTCTGCAGCAGTTTTAGAGACAGATTTAATAGGGCTGGGCTTTGCTGTCCCTCTTTTTCTTTTTGCTTTGCCAGTTGGCTTAATTGTGTTATGCTTGTAACCTTCAGCTGAATCCTGCAGGCAGGTGTGTCAGTTGAGGTTATGCATTAATTTTGAATTTGAAGTGAATTGTGTTTATGGTTAAAAGGCCATGCCTTGTGGCTTTGTAGTGCTTCTTAGTCCAAGGAATGTGGGTGTGCCATTGAGCTATGAGACACACATTGCAAACACTGTGATTTGTTGAAGTGTTGAGGCGGCAACTGCGAGTGTTGCCTCCAAAGAATAAAGCCGCACAAAAGCCGAAGCATTAAAAAAAAAATGGAAGCGAGTGGCAACAGAGATAGTGCCTCATGGTGAGAGAGAGCCAAACAAACAAAATCTTATTCGCACAGTCCGCTTGTGGAAAGTGTGCTACAATCTTTTATGTATGTGGAGCACTTGTGATTCATGAGTGCATTTGTGCAGTTGAGTCAGTAATAATTACAGTAATAAGAGAACATCAGTAATAATATATAGTGTTAACTTGATGTGCTATAAAAAGTTTCAAGCTGGAATTTTATGTCTTACTATATGTTGTTTGTTTAAAAACAGAAATTGCTGTTACAGGTTGGAGACACAAAGGGTATTTTTGTGTAAGTGCATCCAATCATGTTTCTGTGCATGGCTGTCTGTCTATTGGGCAGTTCTTGTGTTACATTCAGGTCTGCTGAAGCACTTTTTTTTAAAGAATTATTTGTAAGGGCTATTCGACAAAAACAGGCAAGCTATCTGCAGAAAAATGTACTTATTGTTTTAGACAGTGTTTCTTAAGGTGTGTCTTTTTTTATGAGCATCACATTTGATATAAACCGTACTTTTTCCAAAATTTGGTAGTGATGTGGATAATTTTGTCATTTCTAGGTGTTACCTAAATGTTTATATTGTTGTAAGGTGTGCTGTTGGCAAAGATTTGGGGCTGCTATGATAGTAACTAACTTAGCGAACAAAAGTCCTACTTGCAGTTGGTTTGTTCATGCCCAGAACTGCTCGAGTTACTTTCGTTTATTAGGTGCTGCATTTAGCAGTCTTGTAATGAGAAAAAAAAGTGCATATGATACCATTGTTGCACTGTCTTTGTGTTGTGTTTTGTTTGTACATTTGTGACAATCAGAAATAATCGTGATGCACTCTGACGACTATCAGGACATGCTGTAGACAATTTTGGTGTGCGTTGACCAAGGCTATTGTCGAGTGGTGAGTAAAGCCTTGCTTGAGCTATTTGAAGAGCTTTACTGATGCTTAATCATGTTTTGCTTGCTTCTTTTTTTTCTCTCTCTTCGGGGTGAATTTGATTCTAACAGACCCTTGCATAGTATTTACTTGTTGGCAACTGTTACAGTTTTCAATGCTGATAAGGGGAAAATGTGTGAAAAGAAATTGCGTCCATGGTCCCTGCGAAAGGCTACACCTCTGCTTGTTGAGTGATATACCTAAACTTGTCAAACAGGCATGTGTAGGGGCTTTTGTACTGTTAATGAGAGCAAGTAACAGTGAAGGCCTGTGGTTTTTGTTTGCAAGAGTTGCATGCTTGCAATGAACAGAGGCTGGTTCTGTATACACTAAAAGAGTTTACATCTTCCACACTTGTAGCTGTGCCACTGTGATGATGGAAGTTGTTGCACTGCATATCCCTCTGAATCAAAGTCTAGCCTTGTGTGCTCTTGGGCATCCATGCAGTTGTTTTTTTTTTTTTTTTTGTCTTTTTAAGATGCTTGTGCAAGCTCAAGACATATTTTGGTAGCTGCACTTATTGCATTTTCTGAATGGCCTAAGTGTGAATCAAAGGCTGGTCCTTGTGGCTTCTTGTTTAGGAGTAGTGAGAATTTTATTCCCTTATTAAGATATCAATCTAAGTAAAATAATTTGCATTCCCCGTTAGCTGTCCTAGTAAAATCATGGTAAGGTGCACGAGTGCGGCTTGCAGGTATGGAGATTAGCATGACAGGGATTATGTATTCTTGCACAATTTAGGTGCCTTTCTGGCTGAATTTATTTGTGTTTCACATTTAATATGATTAGTTCTTACGTTTGCTGGTACACTGGTTCTTTTAAGTGGCCCTTTGTGTGTAATGTTGCTTAAAGGAACTGACAACTGATTCTTATGATACCCGTTTTTTATGGTGCAATAGAAAGGCCGTTGGTCACAGTGCCTGATCCTACAGTGGGATCACAAAACAATGGCGAACATTTTTTTTAATGAAAATTTCTGATTCTGCAGTCACAGTCGTGTTCATGAGGTCATACACTCGAAACATCCTGGAAATAGGGATGGGTAAGCATAACAGTGATTGTGCACTGGCATTGGTGGCAAGCAAACAACGAGCATGGCCCAAGCTTTAAAGTAATATTTTTATTTACGAAGCCGACATTCGTACAGTTCATGCTTTCGAAAATGTTTAATTATTTCTTATGTGCTTTTCTGTCCAGCTGCTTCGGTCATGTACAAGTCCTGCATTCATTACGTAACAGCGCGAAAAGAACAGGAAAACTTTCGAAAGCACACATACGACAGGACACGGCGCTGCAGGCACTGTGGCACACTGCAGGCACAGTGTGCCTGCAGGACACAGGCTCAGTGTGCCTTCGAAAGTTTTCCTGTTCTTTTCGTGCTGTTACATAATGAATGAATACCAACTAGCCCGGTTTACTGTACAAGTCTTGAAACTATAACTGTTTAAAAGTTTAATTCCTTCTTAAATTGTGAGTAGGACATTTGATTCTTTCAAGATAAATCACGGTGTTTTCATTTCTAGCAACGTCTTGTGGCATGTTCTCGATGGTTGTCGGTCCCTTTAAGGCATAAATTCGTTGTGCCCAGTTTCACTACAAGCTGAAAGTAATTGTTTTCTGGTGCTTTTTAGGATTTACAGTGAACTAGTGTTTTGATCTCTTAGTTGTGAATGTGGAAGTATTTTTGGATGTGATCTAGCAATGTGTGGTGCACCTTGCTTGTATGCTTTACTGCTCAGTGCAGCAATGATTCAGAAATGCCTTGATCACTGAAAAGCTATAGATTCTCGGAAAAAGAAGGGGATTGTGAACCAAGGAAGAAGAAAGTGTAGACTGCGACATCTTTTCGAATATTAATGTCAGCAGCCAGCAGTTAAGAACTGTAGTGGAGTTTATTGCCCTGTGTAAATATTGAGCATGGCATGGTTTTGTGTAACAAGATTTTGGCTTATGGGGGTCTTATTGCTTAGTGAATGTTGGACAGGATTCCAGCTTGCTTGTTTTGTGTGTACATTTATAGGCTGGAGCAGGCCTTAAAGATATTTTTCTGGAGACCACCATTTTCCAGACTGAGCCATTCGCCAAGTGATCGTTAAGATTAGCCCTACTTTACAATTTTAAAGGGCTTATTTAGGTCAGCGTACTTTTTTATTTCTGTGATGAGAGAGTAATAGACAGTTAGGTCTTATAATATTTTATCCACATGAATTGTCATACTGGTAAATTGGCATACATTTATGAGGTGTACCTGCTGAAATGCTGGATATGTTACTGTAGCAAAATTGTTCATGGTTTAAATAGATGATACCTCTGCCCACTTGTGGCATGTGAAAATGTTTGAGTGGGTTATTGCACTTTGGATGTTAATGTTAGATTTGATTGCTTGACTCTTTGGGCCAAAGTATAGCTAGGCAGTGATGGGCATCAACTATTTGTACGTAGTTACCCTTCTGTGCTGCCCTGTTTAGTAGTTTCAACAACTAGTTTACTACTTTTCAAGCAGTCTAGTCAAGATATGCTAACCACCACTTACTGGGCATTTCAATAGCCTCGTTTGTATGGGCAATTCCTGAACACTGGTCTGTGCACTACAATACTAAATTGGTGCAAAATTCCACATGCTGACAAAAACTTCATACCTGATTTATAGATGATAGGTCGATATAATTTCTTGTTTCCCCAGAAATGTCATAGAAAACTCTGTATGCTACGACATGCATTCATTTGTGGCAGCAGATGTAAAATATCCAAGGGTCATGAAGCCTCTTTCAGTTTTAAATAGCCTTTAGTTTTTATTATCAAGGGCCACAAGGATGCAGAATAGCTTTAGAGTGATTACAATGTTCATAAAATTTTGTTACCAACAAAGCTGAAATTGTGCATTTGTGAGCTGAGGCACTATGGAACTTGTATTGTGACATCGAATTACCTGGTGAGAGCATGAGCATTGAAGTCAACGCACATTTGAGCTTGGAAAAGCAAGCATGACCTTTGAAAACACATTAACTCTGGGATCATGATGAAGCTTGAATGACAAGCACGTTTTAGTGTTGAGAGAATTTAGGCTAAAACTTCAAGCAAAGCAGGTGATCATACATATCGTTCGTTCTAAAGTCCTGCTTAGTTTTCATAGAAGGGTATTGTGAATTCACGTGAACTTAATCCCATTTAGATGAGGGTGAGAAGAAAAGGTGAAATGAAATTTCTTCTGTACAGGGTATCTTGCATTGTATGTTATGGCTATGCTAGTTGCTGCGCGGGTATCCATACTATGGTAGCACTGTAGGAATCTTCATTTTTTTACTTTAAAAAACGACAATTGTTAAGCAGTCTTACTGCCATTGGATATATCAAGTGGCACTCTTTGCAGATTGCATAGTTTTCTAATTATCTTCACTTTGCATGCATATAAGATGAGACACAGAACATTGCCACTTGCCGCGGCTTGTTGTCATCGCATCTTCAAAGATTTATAGAACAAATTTGTAGCATCACTTGCCAATCATCAGTTTCCCAAAATAGAGAGGTGCCTCATTCAATAGAGTGCAGCATATTCCTTGCCCCGCCACGGTGGTCTAGTGGTTATGGCGCTCGACTGCTGACCCGAAGGTCGCGGGATCGAATCCCGGCCGCGGCGGCTGCATTTTCGATGGAGGCGAAAATGTCTGAGGCCCGTGTACTTAGATTTAGGTGCACGTTAAAGAACCCCAGGTGGTCGAAATTTCCGGAGCCCTCCACTACGGCGTCTCTCATAATCATATCGTGGTTTTGGGACGTTAAACCCCAGATATTATTAGCAGCATATTCCTTTTTTTTTTTAAATTTTCAATTCATATAGTCACCAGCTTACAAACCTTGTGGAAGATATTTCAACTGGAAATTCAGATAAAAGCATGGTGTTCAATGCAAAATAATTATGGCATTGTTAACCACCTCCTTCATTTGTTATTCTTTTATATGGCAACAACTTTCTTTTTTTCTACATGTCTGCATATCTGCTGCCACATGCCAAAATCGCTTTTTATATTTTTATTCTGTTTTTCACTTATTTTACCATCCTAAATTTTAAACTAGGTGCTTCTACAATTTAATCGTGTTTTTAGGCCTCTTTTCTGAAATCAGTTCCTGTGGTTCACCTTGTTCTCCACCTTTTAAGTACGCACGTGCGTGTTTGTATTCAGTGCACCCAGTGAATACTAAAGCAACATATACATGCAGTAAAAAATTGAGGCATCTTGAACAATGCTTAAAACCTTAGCATATGCTATAATCGTTGAGAGCATGCCATGCTGCCAAAAGTACCATTTAAAGTGCTCATTAAGGTTCCTTTTTGTTTCATAGTTATGGACACATGCAGCGACTTGAAAAGTAGTTTAAACTAGTTGTTTAACTAATATGTTAGCTGTTGCCCATCACTAGCTAGGATATAGATGTCTTACTGCAGGTACAGGCAAACAATGTTTAGGGGAGATATGTTCCATATCATATTTACCAGTAGCATGCTTGATAGGAATTTAAGAAATACTGTTTAACCACCTGGATATTAGCCACAGCAGCTGTAGTTATGAGTCATTGACTAGCAGCTTGCTTAAGAGAAGAATTTGTCAACTCTAGTTGGTGCATAGGCTTGGCTTTCGTTTTTATTGTATTTATTCTTTTTTATCCTTTGACAACTTGAAGTGCACCTCTTTTGTCGACTGCATTCCTTTCTTCAATCTCTGAAATCCCTTGCTTGCAGGTGTTCCTAAACAGGTGTTAGGCCATTCAAGCAATAATAGCAGCAGAGCGAACCCACTTGTACCTCTTCTTTTAAAAAAAAATTGTTGCATGTTTGTGCAAGCTCAATGCTTTTCGACACTGCGTTTTTATTGTTGTGAAAAATAAAAAGTGGCAGAGAGGCTGTTACAGCCATGTGCTTCTGGCATAGACAGATTTGGTATACTTTCTGTCCACATTTGTTGTGTCAACTGTGCAGAAGGGGAAACACATTTTTTTAACATAAGCGTTGGCTTGTAGCGTACTACTATGATGACGATGGTGACCCAGTGATCCTCTGCATTTGGCACTCAGAGGTGTAACTGGATTGGCAGCCCACAGCCCACACTCTTGCATTAATTAAGGATACAGCACAGAAGACATGGAGAAGTGAAGGAAACACAAGTATGGAACTAGTTTATTGCCTGATAACACAGATCATGTATATGAGGTCTGTCCCAAAAGCTTATGTGAGCGAAAGGGGGTGAGAGAGAATGGCAGCACCACTCTCTTTTGCTCTTTCCACTCTTATTGACAGAGGACGAGCTAGATTGCATTTTTCAAGGCAAAAATTTTATAGGTGTGCATTTCTTGCAACACATGTTGAACTTTGTCAAAAGGGAGGCTGACGTACAGACACTAAAGGATCACTATCGAAGTGCTTGCCAACTTTAGCAGAAATGATGCAGAAATTAGTAAAATATTGTGAATGGCCTATGAAAAGGATGCCATATAATTAAAAGAACTGTTCAGGCAGGTACTGTTTTTGGTCGTCAACACCCCATGGGTGTTAAAAGATCAGGGCACTCCTCATCATGCAAAGATGGAAAGATTTGTCTTGTGCTAAGTGACAGGGGCATAGGCAGAAATTTTTTTCGGGGGGGGGGGGGGGCACTTCCATGATCTGAAGTGGGGGCAGGGCAGGCAGATGTGGTCGAATGTCATTTTGTGCTGTGTATGCCATGGCAAAAAAATATATATATATCCCGGGGGGGGGGGGGCACGGGCCCAGTGTGCCCCCACCCCCACCCCACCCTACCTGGCTACACCACTGCTCAGTGACTGCTGAATGACTGTTCGAATAATATCGCAAGCACTTGGTTTGGGAAGGCCATCCACTTACCGGATTTTGACTGAAATTTTGGAAGTTAATAAGATTTGCACCTGAGTGGTGTCACTACTGCAGACACTAAAGCAAAAGTTGCAACTAGAAGAATAATAACGCGACAGCGCTAAAGAGCTCGTTTCCGCAGAAATTCCGGTATCGGCGGCGTTGGTTGTGAACAAAAAATCGGTGTTGTCCGTGAGCGAAACTTCGAGATAGATGCAAATTAATAAGAAATATTCAGTCCGAGTGGGAATCGAACGCAGGCCTTCTGCGTGGCAAGCTGTAGTTCTACCATGGAGCCACGTCAGTGCTTGAAACTGCTATCGCAACGAAAAATTTATTGAGCGGCGGAGAGGTCGTCTGAGCTACTGATTTCTATAGCCTGCTACTGCACTGGGGAAGAAACGGAACGATGATGTGCGTATACACAAGGCCATCACGTTGGAGCAACCTCAAGGTCATCCGTCTAGTCTAGTATATGACTTCTGTTGGCGTCAGGCCAGGGTCCTAACACAAAGCTATCAGATAATGTTTCTTCATAAATTCGTGCTTTCGAAGAAATCAGCTTCGGTCTTTCCCGTCTGTATGGTTGGCACGTGCAAAATATGCGTTTTATTGTTACTGGCACTTGAAAGGGATCGCGGTGTCACTGCAGACTATGGTGCGTGTATAACACCTCGTGGATGCAGCACCAAGTTTATGGGGCATGCGGTGCCATTTATGCAGTCTCCTGTGTCGTCGAGCTTGTTTGGTCCAGTGCTCAAGTGTGGAGTTCTGCTGAAGCATCTTTCGTACCTAAGTACTCTCCTAGTGTTAGCCATTTTACATAGCACAGCTAGGAGCATAAACGGGCTAAACAAGAAAGTATTCTTCCTACACGAATGTGATGATCACCGTATGGAGGACGCAAGAAGATGCGCCCGTTCGTCAGCGCGCGTCATGACCTTGAGCACTTTTTCATGTTTTCTTCAAACGCGCGGCTTACTTTCAGTGTGATCGCGAGCGCGTGCGGGCACGTGGCGCTATTCCGCGGCGGCCGCTGTAACTACGCAGCTCGCGATGCTCAAGTCGGCCCATGGCCGTGGACTTGGGGTTTAGGGCATCATTTGTCGAGAGAAGAGGGAACGATTTCTAGCTGACTTTGAGAATTTTAAATTCCAGGCCGCGTATACTGCGCTTAAGGTTTGGCTCGCGCGTTCTCAAGAGCGAAAATGCAAGGTCACCTCGAAAAATAAGTAAATCGAACCCAATACCTCCCGCATTGGAGTCGGAGGCTCTACCGACTTGACCACCTAGCCACCGCAAAGGCCATGTATACCTTCGCGCGCCTGTGGCCCGAAAATAGCACGACGCCATTCAAACTGCCATTTTATATCACTGTTTTTAGATGTAGGAGGCGGCGGTGCCGCGGGACGAACGCGGTGTCTTCCATCAATATCGTCGCCTTCAAGTTGTGGCCGCTAGGGTCATGCTTCCGATTGCCTCCGTCGCGGCTGCTCCCTGGAGTTAGCGCTTTCTTCACGCACAGGTTTTGATGGTGTCGCGTGTCCGGGCGTGGAAAACGTCGGCACTGGAACGCGCTGCACGGCCACGTGCATGCCGGATCCTCACGTGGCTGGTACGTAACTAGAAATTTGAACAGCGCGAACGCAAAACGAAGGAGCACAGGGCGGAACGCTTCCTTGATTTTGCGGCGTCCGTCGACGTAAAAAAAAAAAAAAAAAACCACGTGACCTCCTACGAGTGATGACGTCACGGACCAAAATTTGTGACGTCATCGGCGTAGGCGTGCGCAGGGTTCCCCTTCAAGGGGGGGGGGGGGTCGAAGGGTCATCGCAGCGCCCCCCTCCCTCTTAGGTCAATGTATGGGGCACCCCCCCCCCCCGTTTTAGGTAATTAGGGGGGGGGCGCCCCCCTGCGCACGCCTATGGTCATCGTGACGTCTCATGATGGTGTCATCAATTACCAACATAGTCGATCGATCAAAGGTGGGCCGATCCTGAATGCAGTGCAACATCACGCGAGGAGCACGAAGCTTCAGAGGAGCTGCATGCATTTCGTACGTGTTTCGCCACGTCAGTCGTATCTAGGCTCTGCGTTGGCGCAGTCGTGCGTGGCAAGTATGGCTCGACCGCGTATTGTGAGAACGCCCGTTAGCAGCGCGCTTATGAAGAACACCGACGAGAGCAGAGACGGGAGTGCGCCCGTCAGTTCCACTGGTCACCCACCTTCACGGAGTGGACACCTTGGAGAAAAAATTTTACAGTTGCAGTCCAAAAGTTATAATTGTGATTTTGGCTTGTAGGGCTGATGTAAATTTAAACTTTAGAATGATGAAACTGCAAAAATGTAAAAAAAACTAAAGTTATAAAAATCAAAATGTGCCAAAATATGCATGTTGCGCCAACAGTCATAACTACAAAATGGTTGGTGCGATTGAAACGCAACTGAGCAGGTACGTAGTGAGGACACTATCCTGTGCATCTCACCTCCACGATCAACCCATCTCTAAGCTAAGGCGCGTTATCTTAAAAAGACTGAAAAAGTTTATATTGACAGCTTTGTTTTGCACAAAATTGGCCGCAGTACAAAAAGTTACTGCTCGTTTTCAATAATTCTGCTTGAATGCGCGCAGCTCAACCTATAAAAAAATAGTACGCAAAATTGTATGTGAAAATGTTTATCAGAAGGAAAGTCAGCACTGTTTGCGTATGTGTAGGATGCAAAAAATGATGTTTTGAGAAAATGGTTTTTAAAGATTTGAATTGAATGTCCATGTAATAAAAGAAACATTAAATATGAAATTCTCTAGGTTCATAGCTGGGGACCTCTTCTGAAGCGGCGCATTCTCCTTTTGAGCGAGCTGAAGCACATATATTTTTTCTATCTCGTTTTGAGTCTCCAGCTGACTCATCACGTGCGCCACGTACAGCAGCTCCACGCTTGGTATATTGATTCCATAACTTGCGTTGATGTTTCTTTTTCGTCCTATACTTTGCCATATTTCATGGAGTACAATAACTTATTCCATGAAAGGCCAGAACTAAGTCCAAGAGCTCAAAGTAGTGTACGAAAAAGCACTGATAGCCGAGCGAAAACGCGTGCAACAACAGAGTGCCGAAGCCGTGTAGTGGAAATTTTCAAATAAATCGTGAACATCATGCCCCCACAATAGCTTTAGAGTGTACTTAGACAACTAAGCATTACGTAATAAGATGGGTTGGAAAAATGATCATAACTTTCGAACGGCTCAAAATGACTACATAATTATTTTTGCTAAATATTCTTGCATAGACAAGGAGCTTGAAAATGTCGAATAAAAAAAAACCATTCTTTAAAAAAAATGCGTTTTTGAAGGTGGTGACCTACATTAAATGCCTTATCATACGCTGGCCTTGAAAACGCGATGACACGTGCCCGCCCAAGATCCAATGATGACGACGATGATGATGGTGTTCGCCTTCGAGTCATCGTAGGCGAATGCATAAGAGACCCTAGCTGTGCGCTTTTTTTGTGGCATATATACATATATATAGGAATTAGAGATGTGTCAAAAATGTTGTTCAGTTGTCTCTAGTCGGTTACGGCCCAAGAATAAGTTCCGTCCACAAAACTGCGGATCGCCCCTCAGCTGGTTTTTGTTCAAAGCATAAATATTTTCTCTGTGTTAATGTAAATATAGGCACATTGGGAAATGAAAGTTCGTCGTTTATGTCAAGATATTTGTTGAAGTTTGTCGGGGCGCTCAAGTTTTCTGCATAAAACCACACCAATGTGTTCCTGCATTGCAAGATTCGACTACATTAAAAGGGACACTAAAGAATCAGTTTAGATTGATAAATTGTACTCTGAGGACTCTAATGTCGTTAATTTCACTATCATAGGTTGATTGATAGATGAAAAAATCGAGGTAAAAGTTTCATTTTTAAATTTCGCGCCGACATCTCCGCGCATGGCGTCACGGGTTTTCAAAGTGTATTTTTCGTATTTTGGCGACATTGGCTAAACGAAATTTCCCGAAACTTGTTATGTTAAGTCTATGGCCCCCTTAGAGGACGATGTACTTCATTTTTACCGATTAGGAACTACATGTGACCCAGTAGACGCCGTCAAAATTTATGCCGTCACGGCGTTTGGGGCGGGAATTTCAATGTGGCGTCGCCACCTACATTTCCTTTTGGCGCGTTTTCTCGCTTTTTCAAGCGTCTTCTAGCGGTAAGAGTGGTGTTTTCGGTATTGTGAAACTGTAATTCACTAATACGCCAAAAAATCGTTTTTCTCTTTAATGTCCCTTCAACAGGCAGAAGCATAGAGAAACGTACTTCTCTATGACAGAAATGCTGGACATACAGAAATGAGCGAACGTGATTTTGTGACCCATCTCTGCTTTTTTTGTTGTGCCACTCGCTCATCTCCGTCTTTGATTCTGCTACCGGCTTTTTTTTTTTTTGCTGTCCTTATTTTTCTTGTTAAAACGACGCGATGTATACGCGGAGATGAGCAAGCGGCAGAATACGTTCCTCTCAAGTTGTTCCCATTTCCGCCTTAGTCGGTAATCCCGCTACCGTGCAGCGTTCCTACGCTGCCGCTCCTCATTCGTGACCGGCTCTCGCCCAGGCGGCATCGTAGCACTGCGAGCAAACCATCACACCGCTCCGCGGACTGGGCGATCCACTGCGTCACGTGAGCAGAAGTTCCTATAATGTAAGCGGTTCACATAGATTCGTCTTCTGCAAGCGTGGGTAAGACATTCGGCCTCTGGGCGTGAGACCATCACACCGCCAACGTTTTCCTTTATTTCTTTCCTTACTCCCTTAATTCATTACTTTACGGAGTGCATCGTGTTACGCGTTACGGACGAACGATCGCATGGACGGTCTGACACAGATTTTCTTTGTAAGTCGTGCAAGAATGCTTACGCATTTAAAAAAAAAGGAAGCCATTCCCCTATCGGGAAAATGGGGGCAAGCGAAGAATCTTCGCGTGTGCGTGCCTGACCTACCATTTCTCTTTCTTTCTTTCTTTCTTTCTTTCTTTCTTTCTTTCTTTCTTTCTTTCTTTCTTTCTTTCTTTCTTTCTTTCTTTCTTTCTTTCTTTCTTTCTTTCTTTCCTTTCTTCCTTTCTTTCTTTCTTTCTCTTTCGCTCCCTCCTAACTGTTTCCTTCCTTCATGCCTGGAATTCGACCTTACCTCACGTGCTTAGCAGTGCAACACTTCTGTTGTTACAGGCAACAACGACAGTCATACGTGAAACAATGAAAAGGGCAACAATGAAATGTGGCAACGTGAAATTACAACTGACCTTGAAAAAAAAGATCACAGTGCCATATCAGAAACGGCTCATCGCCGACAAACCCTCGATCGAGAGAGCATCAATTATTGGAACACGGCGCGTACAAGTACGCATGGGACCTGCGCGCCATCGAGAGCCTCATTTGCGTACACCCGCATTTTCGTACACTCGCCGGCGCCGGGTTTTTCGCGAAATGTTCCGACGCCGCCGCCACCGAAGTCTAAATCATAAAAGCTTCGCTTCATTGTACAGAATTTCAGCAATAGTTGTGTATAAAAAAATGTGTGTAGCATTTGCACGCCATCCAGTTAAGGGTCGCGGCCGCGTGGGCGACGAATTAGTATATGGGCGGAGATGTGTGGCGAAACCCCACGCGTCAGAACGCCAAGTGATTGCGTGACGTGTGATTATCGTGCGTGGTGCCGACATTATAACTATGACTGCAATGCTTAAATCCCAAATGCACACAAACCCTTTGAAAGTGAGCCGCAGCGCAGTCACAACCGCTTTTTTCGCCACACCACAGCTGTTTTTTGCTAACCATTAAGTATTATTTTACTCCATTTTATAAGATTACATGCGTTTCATAAGAGAGCAGCTCGCGGCAAGCGATGCTTTTCTCCCGACGACGAAAAAAAAAGTAGGAAAGGTACACGGTAGGGGGAAGGGTCGCATGTGGAGGCAAGAAAATGAATTAGTCTGCATGTTATACTGCCCGGCATTCTGGTAAGGACATCTGGGCGCGAGCAAAACAAACAGAGAAACACCACTTGGAAAAGGAAGGTGCCAACTATATATACTGCTTTTTATTCCCTGCAGAATACGAGCAGAACAAGCGATCGAATTCCGGCCGCGGCGGCTGCATTTTCGACGGACGCGAAAGTGCCTGAGGCCCGTGTACTTAGGTTTAAACGAACGTTAAAGAACCCCAGGTGGTCGAAATTTCAGGAGCCCTCCACTACGGCGTCCCTCATAATCATGTCGTGGTTGTGGGACGCTAAACCCCAACGATTGATGTGAAATGCCTCGATAATCTTTCTCGGTCCTGTCGAAGATATATTGGCAACGAACCTCATGTGCTAGAATCTTGCTAAGCAACCACATTTCTTTTCATGCGACCAAGCGGCTGCCGTAGCCTTTCTTGACATGAGTTCGGTGTTTTCGTGTCTTCTCATTGAAGCGTCGACCACTTTGACCGATATATATGAATTTCCGCAGCTGAGTGGAATGACGTGAACTACACCCAAGACCCGTTCTGTGAACTCTGTCTGGTGCTTAATTTGTTCTGCTCCTTGCCTTGTACTTCTTCGACATGCAGCGGATATGCCATAATTTACGAAGTGGTGGCAACACAACGCTTCTTTCTTCACGCTATGCGACAAGACACGAACGTAAGGTATCTCGCCAAGTACGCAATAAAAAAATGGCACTCCCTTCGTCTAACGTTATGGAGAGCACATGCGAAAGCTTATGCTCTCACGGGACACTCATTAAATTATTTCGACGTACGCAGTCGACTGTGTCCTCGACCGGCGCTTCAAAGCAACAGTCTCCTTTTTCAAGTTAGTGGCTCGTTGCGCCTGCTTGTTCAATATCTGATCATTATAAAATACACTATCTCCACGATCGCCACACTCAAGTAGACGCACCCATCCCGAGGACGCAGAAAAGTGGGCCGATCCCGCAGTAAGTGAACCGCTGTGGATTTCACATGTATTTACCGAATGGTGTTCAAGAATGTCGATAAATTGGTTACGACGGAACGGGTCAGCATGTGCTATAGTGACCGCAAAGCAGTAACTTGAATAAAAGTATTGATTAGAAGAATCCAAAGCGTATACGTGTAATTTATTTTGCGACGCGACTTGTCATTCATGTTCAAAAGCTGTGCTTGTCAGTCTTGTCAGTCATGTCATGACAGCCTCAGCCAGTTTTTATTTTTGCACGTGTCGCCTTTCTCATTCTTACATACCGCTTTTAAAAAGCATTTCGTTGCAAGACAGTTGCACTCTATCGTGTGCTTTTTTTTTTCTTCGACCTGCGTTCACGCTGTTCAGATTTCTGCATTTCCGTACCAGCCACGTGAGGATTTAGCAAGCGCGTGACCATGCAGCGCGTTCCATGGTGTACCAACGTTTTCCACGCCCGGACACGAGACACCATCGAATCCTTTGCGTGAAGAAAGCGCTAACTGCCGGGAGCAGCCGCGACGGAGGCAAGAAGAAGCGTGGCCCTAGCGGCCACAACTTGGAGGCGGCGGTATTGTTGGAAGACACCGCGTTTGTCCCGCGGCACGCCGCCTCCTACAACGCATCCAAAAACAGTGATCGAACCTTCGTCCCTCATGATATATAAATGGGACCCCTGTATGGCGTCGCGCAATTTTTCGCGTCCCAGCGTGACCGTACGCGCGTCTTTCGCGGTGGATATTGCAATTAAGCTCCGCGTGATAGCGTCATTCCCGTGGGGATACAGCATGATTGTTGGCTTGCAACGGGCGCTTCATATGGAAAAGCTTAAAAGTGAAAAGTGAGCTGTCATATAGAACTGCGAACAGTCGAATGGACCGCATATCTGTTTAACAATAGGGTTGGCGTAACACGAAGAGCAGTGATACACGCAGGTACAAGCAAGATTACCGTTTTGACCTTTCATCACCATGACCTGTTCTATGGAAACACCTGATCGTGTTTCACTAATTTGTTGTATTGGATGGTGGCGTTTTCCTCTGGACGAAGATCCAGGGAATACTGATCCAGAACTCTGGCTTCACCGTTCTTCAACATCCTCTACGTTTACGCGCCACTAAATAAGCAAAGGTATCTGGGCTCCAATGACCGAGTCCTCCAGCTCGTTTGCTGTACACATCATCTGAATATACGGGTGGATGAATACGGATGATTTTCAAAGATTTTCGGTACTCCTGGAATATCTCTGGGAGAAATCGAGTACCACCGGCAGAATTTACGGAAAATGTTGGGCCATGCTGGTAGGTTATACCCTACATTCTGTAGGATCATGTTATTTGAATCCATCATCATACGTGTTCTGTAGCGCCATCAATTCGGAAGCAATTAAGGCATCAAGGACACGTCCCGGTGGCCGGATGAGATGTCCGTTGCTGAATCGTAGTTTACTCCTAGCGGCATTTTTTTAAAATGTGCATTGCCGTCAGAACGCCCATGTTTCAGGTATGCCCCTGGAGGCAATGTTGTGTAGGTTCGGTCACATATTATACACGGTGGCGAGCAAACTGTTATTTTTGTTTGTGGATTCGTGAAAACAATTGAGCTTTGACAGTAGGCCTACTTTCTTTGCAGAGCCTTTGGATTTGCACTCTTCAAATAACACAGGTCGCGTTCTTGCTACAAGATGCATCGATTCTTACAGAATTATGTCGATCTGTGACGTCAGGTGCGAGATATGCCGTTATATGGCATTGTGTCGCGTCACCCAAACTGAATATTACAAAGAGAACAAGATTTCTTTAGCCTGAATCATAATATGGCTTGGCCATTGTTTCACCACTTTCTCTTTCAACTTTTTCTCGATGGATCCTGGTCGTAATAAAATGCCGAATTCTGCTTTGTGTGCTTGTCAGGAATAGAAAGTGCGGCACCGATGTGCTCAGAGTGTGATTACGCAGAATTGATTCTTTTATGGAAAGTCTACGCTTGTGTAAAGAAAAAAAAATCACACCATCTCCCGCTAAAGGGGACCATGAGGCGATGCGAAGCAGTGTTTCGGCATGTAGAGCCCGCGTTTCAGAGGTGGAGTGGTGAGGGGGAAAGGGGAGAGGGGAAGTGGAGAGGGGGAGGGGAAAGGAAAGGGGGAGAGGGAGAGGAAAGGGGGCGGGGAGAGGAGGAGTGGAGAGAGGGATGGGAAAGGGAAATGAGAGGGGGAGAGGGAAGGGGAGAGGTGATGTGGAGAGGGAAAGGGGAGATAGGGAGTGGAGAGGGGAAGCGGAGAAGGTTTGCGCATGCGCAGTAAGGTGGTCACGCCGCGCACCACCACCACCACCGGATTGAACTTTTCACAGGAGCAGCCTCGAACCAGTCAGCTGCAGGGGTAGAGGGTATGCTCTCAGTGTTGCCATCATGCTTTGGGCTGCGCCACTGCCGTGTTTGCGTTGCTTTGGTACGCGTTTGTGTGACTGTGTTGTGCGCCCGTCTCCGATACGAAGTGACTATCATGGCAGAAAATTTACTGCATTCGCATAGCAAGTCATCTGACCATCACTGTGTCGTGTACGAGTGAACGAACGAGCAGCAGAAGAGCAATATTTTAGGTGCAATCGTGTGTCCGCAGCACGCCACGCGATGAGTGCAAGTGTGGCATGTTCGCGCTGCATCGTTTTCCTTCGTCGCCTGAATTGCGCCAGCAGTGGGTGGCTTCAGTAAATCGAAAGAACTTCCGCGTGTCGCCATCGTCACGCCTTTCTTCCCGGTATTTCGTTGGTGGCAAGCAAACCGACGAGAACAACGTTCCCGTGCAGCATCCTGGATAGGAAGGTACGCAAGCCACTGATGACTCACCTAGTAACTCGTAAGAATGTTACGGATTCGCACTTCACATCGTCCATAATACAGCGGCCGACACGGCTGCAAACTCCGCCGTGTCCGGTTACGCATGTGCAGCCTGCGCGCGCCGTACTTCACCGGAGGGCCTCGCAGCAACCCACGCGCGATGGGGCCTACTGTTCATGGCTTGCGACGGTGTCACATTCCCCTTCACCAGCACGACTTTTTCCTTCACATTGTGCTCCAGTGACTGACCCATCCAGCCAGACTGCACGTTTGTGCGACTCCAGTGCGTCGTAGTTGGACACCTGGCAAAGACCCCACACATTCGCCTCAACGATATATTAACAATGTTCACTCGCCGTATTTCTGGCCACTCACACGTGTCCTCAGCCTAGTCTTCGACGTCGTTGGGGTGAATGTAGGTCAAGGTATCTGTGAAGAAGAATTGTGCGGTGTTTACAGTTTACAGCTGACAAACTTACGCGCCGCGAACGAGTATGCGCGGAGGTTGAAACTGATGAATGATCCGTAGACGTTTAGTACGCCAATAAAGGAAATCGGTAGACAGCTGCAAGAACATTCTAGTTACCGATTATTAACACTTCACGCCGTGATCGACCTTCTACTACGCTTGCTGCTGCTGGTATACCGACGACGAAGCACTGCCGTTCGCAGACGCGGAGCTCATTCTTGCGTTGCAAGCGCGAATGCGCGCCGCTGAACGGTTCAGACCAGGGGCGGATCCAGGCGCTTGCTTTGGGGGGGGCGGTTGGTTGTTGGGGGGGGGGGGGAAGGGGGAGGGGGGCGTTGCCCAACTTTAAAACTTCACGTTAGTAACCAAATGCTCATTATTTTTGTTCTCAGTTGCATTGCTCAGTGCCATTTCATTATCTAAAATAATATCTCGTAGAAAACCACGTGCAGTTTTGAAAACAATTTATTGACATGGTGGGCATGGTCAAATCTTGTAATATCACAAAAACCTAAAAGTTTACGCAGGAATCTGAGTAATATCGGCGACAAATATGAACACAAGAGAGAATGCAAATCACGCAAGCAGCATTAACCAGCATAGAGCGGCGATTTGTACGTTTACACGAAGTCTCACCGAGCTTTGTACATAGGAAAGTAGAGCGACACTCATCATTCATGAGTCATACACAAGAAGTACAATGAGGTATCTAGAGTGATACAAAACAACTACAATAATGTTTACTAAAAGTAAACATAACTGCATTATACAGGGTTGATGGCAACTTTGAAGAAAACAATTCAAGGGTTTTTAAGGACTTTCAAGCACCTAACGAAGAATTTTCAAGGACTTCAAGCAACACTTGTTGAGATCGTAGAAAAAGGAAACACCAGCTTTTACAGCATGAAGCACATCCTTCATGCACACAAGCCAAAGTAGGAACATTTTCACAATTAATAGCTAACTAAAGGAATTCTCACCGTTCCTTTTTCGCTCATATTTTTTACACTGTTTTCCACGGGTTTCTGTGTTCTTCTGCTAAGTTGCTTAAACTGATTCACCTCACAATATCGATGTATTGCGTGAGCGCGTGTGCACATGACACATACACAAAATGTGCATTGCCAGCCTTAAAATTTTTTCAACTTATATGTATATAAGACATAATCGCCGCTAATATAACACAAAAACGCAGGAAAAAACACAAACATGACAACATGGGCAGCACTTGCAACTTATTTTGTGACATTTTAGGGGCAATTATGTCACATATAGCAAGTACCAACTAGGCGATTAACACGTTCACCTGTTGAGCATATATACCCACACACACACACATATGCAAAGGGGTCGGGCTCCCTTCACTCTCTACTGCCACAAAATAAAATCCTCGTCAACCCTCTGATCAAAAGTAGGCTCGTGCAAACATAACTTTCTAGGCTCAAAGTGAATGGCAATTAGTGTCGAATAATTTTGTAGTGATTTCATATAGTAGCGGGATTTGAATTGTAGTAGGATGCAAACTATATGTGGAAAAATAATTTAAGTTTTAAAATTTCTCATACGTAAGCAATATAAGACGATAATAAAAGGAATGACTGAAGTGCAGAAGTGTGGCTTCGCGCTGGGACGGATTTCCCCTGACAAGGTGGTTTTTTCGGCACAGCAGTCCCGTGTTGCAGTGAAACCATCTTTAAAGCGGGTTACATGTGTTAGAACATGTCTGTTCGTTCTTTTTAAATACTTTCAAATTCTAAATTAATGTCATAGCGAATTGGAACCGTGTAATATGAGCTCGATTATTGGCACAGAACTATCCAAAATGCAATTGCTAAAAATTGGCTCAACAAAAGTGTATTGACAAAATTCAAGGACATTTAGGGACCTACAAGAATTTAAGAGTTTTCAAGGCCTTAAAAGTGCTATTTCAAAATTCCAGGGTTTTCAAGGGTTTCAAGGACAGCTACGACCCCTGTAGCATAAGAAAGGCGGCAATCTTAACCAACAAAACAAAAGTCGGAAAGAAACATGTGCAGCAGAAAAACGATATTTACACACGAATGAATGTGTATATTCGTGATAAAAAGGTTCACAGGTTTGTTAGAAAAGCATGCGGGGTTGGCATCTTCGGCAATTAAGCTTGTAAAGACTCAAACTATGGAGGCTGGTTAAATCACAAGCTCTAACCTCCGCTGTCCGCTACATTTGGTTGCGAACCGCTCAATCACTTTACTCGTGTCAATGGTAATGTCCCTATGAGCATGTAATAATGCCAGCCCAGTCAAACGCTCTTCACCCATTTGAGAGCGCATCCACGTCTTCAGACGTCGTAAAGCAGAAAAAGACCTTTCGGCACTGGCCACACTTACGGGTAGAGTGGCCAGTATCTGAAGAAATGTGTGAATTAAAGGAAAGATTTCCCTGTCGCACGTGTCCAGTGCTCCCGCAGCGGTAGTGGGAACTTCCCTTCCGTCTTCGGCCTCGCGCATCCATTTCTGTCGCCATAAACCTAGCTCAGCTTCAGCCATCTTTGCTGTCGTTGACACATTTGTGCCCATGAAAGCGGAATAGCGCCGAGAAATGTTTGCGAGATACTTTTTGTCGTCCTCTTTTGTGGCGTGACTTTGGGACGGCACAAAAAGAAAAAGTTCGTAGGCACTTTCCGCCTCAACAGTGAATCGCGATTTTAAGTCAGTCAACACATTGTCCAGTAATGGAGCGTAGACTGCCGTCCTATAGTAGCTCTCTACATCAGGCATAGGGGCGTTGCATCTGTACGTCTGTCTTTTAGTAATGCGTGGCGACCGAATCTCTGTTTCCAGTTCATCTGCCAGGACGACGGCGTCCTTGTAGAGTTGCGAAAATGTTTCGGCAGAGTCCACTCTTCGCTTATCAAGAACAGCCATGGTGTCCACCAATGCGTTCTTGGCCGTTCGGACGTCAATACACTGTCTCTGGAAGAGACGACTGAGCGGAAGCGTATGGGCCAGCATGTCGGCCAAGCAGATAATAGTAACCAGGAATTCGCCGTCTTTTATGGCGGCAAGGAGCGTTTTAGCTTTCGCCGAACTGTGCATTTCAGTCCAAGTGGAGATGCTCTCCAAAGCCTTGGCCACGCTCCCAAGCGAATCACGAAATCTCATAACGCCGTCGTGCCTCTCAATCCATCTCGTTTCGCAAAGACCTTTCAGTTGACCACCAAGGATGGTTTCAAAACAATATTTCGTTTCGGTGACGCTGTAAAAAAAGAAATCACCTCTTTCATAACACCAACAGCATTTCTAATGGACTGTAGCCTTGATGATTTTGACAGCGACAAGTTTAGTGCGTGGTTGAAGCAAGGACAGTGCACAGCATTGGGTGCCGAGCGTTAATTTCAGATACAGCGCCACAAATCTGAGAGACCATGACGCTGCAGCCATCGGTACCTATACCAACGCACTTTTCGAGATCAACTCCTAATGCCTTCAGTGCCTTAATAACTTGTTGCCCGAGCGTTATTCCTGTCACAACGGGCTCACTTATGCCAGAGCCAACAGCCGTGCTACCAATATCACTACGAATGTCTACGAACTGTACGAAGTCCTCTCGAATGACGTTGTTGTGGACATATCGCAGAACAAGACACAATTGTGACATATGAGCAACGTCAGTAGTTTCATCAAACATAACACTGTACATGCCGGATTCTTGTACCTGTGAATTATCATAGAAAGCACTTCTTCCGCACAGCACGTGATTAGTTCATTCTGGGTTGTCTTGCTTATATATGTTGCCCGAGATGACGCATTGGCGAGATGCCTCTCGAGTTCCTTGTCACCACTGGAGACCCGAAAGCGCAATAGTTCACGAAAGTTTCCCTCGTTAGCGACTGGTGAAGCCTCTTGTGAGTTCTCGAGAAGCGAGCCATCGTCTCTATGTCCACGAAGCGGTATGCCTTGACGCCCTAGAAATATGATGCTTTCTATGATGGGTATCAGACGGTTTCTATTCTCAGTCACTTGAAGTAGACGCTGTTTGGACACTTGGTTCGCGACATCTCTTTCCGGTGCACCAGCACAAGCAAGAAAGTTTTTTGCGGCTTCCACTGCTTCCTTGTGGTATCTGGTGGCTTCATGCCGAGGAAGATCGCCATCCTTGCCTAGTAGCCTCGCAAATGTCCTGAGCGGTCTCGTCACAAGTTTCTGAAGTGGAACATTTCTTTGGTAGCCTCCAACGGCGCCTGTTGCGAACAATGCGCAGTATTTGCAATATAGACCTTTCTGACTGTTCGACAGAACAAGCCACTTAAATTTAAGCAAATGTGCACTGCTCAAATATCTTTTTTCCTCTTTGCCCCCTTTCTTGTGGATGGAGCGCGGGAAGCTATAATTTGTGGCGGCTGCCAATGGGACTCCAGCAAACACCTCTTGGAGAAGTTGTCAACTTGCTTTTCCACGAAGTTTGCAATGTCCAAAGAACCCGACACCATGGCAGTGCCTCCACTGTCGCTGGCTGTCAAGAGCGTGGCGTGGCGTCCGATCTTTTGCTTTCGTGTTCGGCATTCTGCATGCAGACAACATTCGCATCAATCTCATCTACGTGCAACGAAGGAGCGGGGAATGGAGTCTCCGTACGACTGGCTTGAGAGTCTTCTTGGCGAGTCTTCTTGGCAGCTGGACGGAAGAAACTGTCGATCGTTTTAGTACTCGCCCGCTTCATTCTTCACAGTAACTGTAAAAAGAAAGGAAATTCGCACTAAACGTTTTTCACTATCGAAGAAAAAGATGTAGGCAAAACAAAGCTGAATTTTTTTTTCAACATTTCTTTTGGAATGGTTTCAGAAGTGCAGATAAGAAATTGTAAAACAGTTTTCATTTTCAAACGGTACAAATGATTACACAAACGTACAAAATCGTTTGCAAGGTTGGTAGCAATACAGAAACGAATAGAGCGTTTTAGAAATTACGGTAATACCGTGCCATATATGGTACAGTATTACCGCACACTCCTCCTTTCTAGCTCGTTGTGTTTTTGCAGCTCCCCGTACCAGTATTACTCCCCCGAACACAGGTCCTCCTTCACCATACAAAGGACTGAGAGGCAGCACTTAGGCGGTGACAATGTCAATAGTCATTTTTGAAGGAAGAAAGCAATTTGTAGAGCTGAATGTACCCTCACAGTGCAATACTGAACTGAAACCGAAACACAACAATGAGCTCGCGCAGAGGCACGGAGGAAGCAAGTTTCGGTGCAGTCGCATTTTCAGCGAAGCTTAAGAAACTAGGGTATCTAGAATACGTATATAGTATTCTATAAAGGAACACACCACTAATACTTACCTAGTGATGTTGCGCCTCAGATATGCGCAAGTTTGCGTTTTTGATCAACCATGTACACAAGTATGAACTAGTGAGCCGTTCACGATGGCTGGCCCCTGTGCAAGTGGTTCAATTTTGGCCAAGTGGCTGAATCGAGGGACGTGCCGACAAACAGAAAGACAGACCAAAATTTCTGCGTTTAAGTTCCCAAGAAAGACTATCGTTTAAAAGAGAATTACGAATTCCGTGCCGCGTGATGTCCTTTTACCTCGAACATAGGCGTCCGATGGGTAAGCGTCGAGAAGCTTATTTGCGCCGTTATTACGAAACTGTAACGAACACCAAAATAGATCGAAATCGCTTCGTCCACTCCTGCCAGTCCTACCCGCGTAACGCAGTGATCACTT